>NC_037672.1:25796436-25929146 GCF_003255815.1 Theropithecus gelada
TTACCTTCCTTCTTTCCTTCCTTCCTTCCTTCCTTCCTTCCTTCCTTCCTTCCTTCCTTCCTTCCTTCCTTCCTTCCTTCCTTATTTTTTTTTATTATACTTTAAGTTCTAGGGTACATGTGCATAACGTGCAGGTTTGTTACATATGTATACTTGTGCCATGTTGGTGTGCTGCACCCATCAACTCGTCAGCACCCATCAACTCGTCATTTACATCAGGTATAACTCCCAATGCAATCCCTCCCCCCTCCCCCCTCCCAGTGACAGGCCCCGGTGTGTGATGTTCCCCTTCCCGAGTCCAAGTGATCTCATTGTTCAGTTCCCACCTATGAGTGAGAACATGCGGTGTTTGGTTTTCTGTTCTTCCGATAGTTTGCTGAGAATGATGGTTTCCAGCTGCATCCATGTCCCTACAAAGGACACAAACTCATCCTTTTTTATGGCTGCATAGTATTCCATGGTGTGTATGTGCCACATTTTCTTAATCCAGTCTGTCACTGATGGACATTTGGGTTGATTCCAAGTCTTTGCTATTGTGAATAGTGCCGCAGTAAACATACGTGTGCATGTGTCTTTATAGCATCATGATTTATAATCCTTTGGGTATATACCCAGTAATGGGATGGCTGGGTCATATGGTATTTCTAGTTCTAGATCCTTGAGGAATCATCATACTGTTTTCCATAATGGTTGAACTAGTTTACAATCCCACTAACAGTGTAAAAGTGTTCCTATTTCTCCACATCCTCTCCAGCACCTGTTGTTTCCTGACTTTTTAATGATCGCCATTCTAACTGGTGTGAGATGGTATCTCATTGTGGTTTTGATTTGCATTTCTCTGATGGCCATTGATGATGAGCATTTTTTCATGTGTCTGTTGGCTGTATGAATGTCATCTTTTGAGAAATATCTGTTCATATCCTTTGCCCACGTTTTGATGGGGTTGTTTGTTTTTTTTTTGTAAATTTGTTTGAACTCTTTGTAGGTTCTGGATATTAGCCCTTTGTCAGATGAGTAGGTTGCAAAAATTTTCTCCCATTCTGTAGGTTGCGTGTTCACTCTGATGGTAGTTTCTTTTGCTGTGCAGAAGCTCTCTAGTTTAATTAGATCCCATTTGTCAATTTTGGCTTTTGTTGCTGTTGCTTTTGGTGTTTTAGACATGAAGTCCTTGCCCATGCCTATGTCCTGAATGGTATTACCTAGGTTTTCTTCTAGGGTTTTTATGGTATTAGGTCTAACATTTAAGTCTCTAATCCCTCTTGAATTAATTTTCGTATAAGGAGTAAGGAAAGGATCCAGTTTCAGCTTTCTACTTCTGGCTAGCCAATTATCCCAGCACCATTTATTAAATAGGGAATCCTTTCCCCATTTCTTGTTTTTCTCAGGTTTGTCAAAGATCAGATGGCTGTAGATGTGTGGTATTATTTCTGAGGGCTCTGTTCTGTTCCACTGGTCTATATCTCTGTTTTGGTACCAGTACCATGCTGTTTTGGTTACTGTAGCCTTGTAGTATAGTTTGAAGTCAGGTAGCGTGATGCCTCCAGCTTTGTTCTTTTGGCTTAGGATTGTCTTGGCGATGCGGGCTCTTTTTTGGTTCCATATGAACATTACAGCAGTTTTTTCATTTCTTAGACATTTACAATATGACAGGATTAGCTTTGTCAAACAAATTCCATGCCAACTCTGAGCGTATACAGTGTTAAATAAATGAATACTCTATGCAGTTTTAGGTTTTAACCCAAAAACTGAGCCTCTTCAGTTTCAATGACTTGCTAAAATGGCTCACAGAATACAACTCAGGAACATCCGAATAGAAGAAATGCATAGGACAGGGTATGGGGGCTGTACACTCAGAGCTTCCATGTCTTCATTCCACCCTCCCTGCACCTTGATATGCTCACCAGCCTGGAAGCTCTTAGAATCCTGAATCTTGTAACCGAGTTTTTGTAGAGCTCAGTTTTCCTGGAGGTCAGTGGGTGGGACTTAAAGTTACAACCCTCTAATTACTTTTTCTTTCTAGTAGCCAGCTTTAACCTGAAGCTATTTAGGGCCCCATCCTAAATCACTTTGTTAGCATAAACTCAGGTTGGTGGATGGGGCAATAGTGAATAACAAAAGACTCACGTGTCAGGAAATTTCCAGGGTTTTAGGATCTCTGTGCCTGGAACCTAGGACAAAGACCAATATGTTTCTCATATTATACATTATATATTAACATATTATTAATATAATAAAATATTATATAAATATATACTATGTAATTATAAAATCTATGATAAATATATAAATAAATTATGTATTAATATATTTGTTTGGTGCTGCTATAGCTGGGTGCTATAGATTGGGGAATTTATAGTGAACAGAGATGTATTGACTCACAGTTGTGGAAGTTGGGAAGTCCAACATCAAGGTGCTGGCAGGTTTGGTGATTCTGATTTCAAGATGACTCCTTGAATGCTGCGTTCCCTGGAGGGAAGACTGTTTTCTCTTTACGGTGTGGAAGCAGAAGGGCCAAGAGACAAAAGGTGTCTAGCTTGCCCTTTTATAAGGGCATTAATTCCTCTCCTGAGGGTTGAGCCCTTATGGCCCTATTACCTCCCAAAACCTCCCTGTTTACCTGTTACTTCCTAACACTGCCACAATGGCAAATTTCAATATGAGTTTTGGAGGGGAAAAACATTCAAATTATAACACACCACAATTACAAAAATATTTAAATATGAAAAATAGCAGAAATCCACATTTCCTGAATCATTAAAAATACCTTCAAAGGAAAGAGCAGTTAAAATTGCACATAATATATACACAAAGAAGGTATCAAGGAAGCTTTTGCAGATATTTCACAGCCTATTTGTAATTGATTGCATTATAATTCTTAGAATTACAAGTTATTTTAATCTTTTTTACCTCATCAGATATACTTCTTTAATTTTTAATTTTTTTTTTACTTTTGTAGAGATGAGAGTCTTGCTGTGTGGCTCAGGCGGGTTTCAAAAGCCTGGTCTCAAGCAATCTTCCTGCCTTGGCCTCCCAAAGTGCTTGGATTACAGGCATGCACCAGCCTTTGTCAGATATTAAATGCACATGTGCAAAGTGTTATTACCACTCTGCAAAACAAATTAAGCATACATGGCTGTGTAATTTATATTTCAGTGGAAGTCTTATTGAGTCTTTTAAATTTCAGCGGAGTTTTTGGCATGTTGTAATAAAAGTCAGAACTAAGTAAAACTTAGGTTTAAAAAGTAGAGCTTAGAATTCTTTGATATGAGAGGTGAATTTTAATATTTAAAAAGAGAAGATATCTTTCTGTATTTCTCTTACTGTTTAAATGCAAACACAACATGCCTTTATATTTTACTATTACCCAAAAGAATGTTGAAATCCTCTGTCCAGTGTGGTAGCCACTAGCCATATTTGGCTATTCAGCATTCGAAGTTGAGGTGTGCTATAAAGTATAAAACACACTTGAAATTTTGAAGGCTTATATGAGAAGAATAACATTAAATATCTAATTTGAAAATATTGATTACCCGTTGGAGATATTTGAGACATATTGGGTTACATGAAATATGATATTAAAATTTAGTTTCTTTGTTTTTACTCAGTGTAGCTTCTGGAAAACAAAATTATGTATGTAGCTCACATTTTATTTCTATTAGACAGCACTGATCTAGACTTTGTGTGATTGTATGCTTTAAAGGATTAATTATTAATTCTGCAGTTCTTGGACTATAGTCCTTCAGTTCAACATAGGTGCATTTTGATTTGTATTTCTTGTTAAAGTGTCTTTTTGAAAGAAATAAACAATAATTCTTTTATGGACCTTTACTGGCCTTCACTAGGAAACTTTGTAAGTTTAATAGGAAACCTTAGCCCAAATTTTAAAGTATTTAATTTCTTGTGATTTTAGCCCAAATTTTAAAGTACTTAATTTCTTGTGATTGTTTTGTTTTGAAATGTTGCTTTTCTAAAAAAAAAAAAAAAAAAATTCAGAAAAGTATTTAGCTTTTGAAAATTCTGGTTAAAAACATTTTTTTTCTCTTTAGTACCCTCTGTTTTGCATTTTGGTCATATGAGAGATTGTTTATTTCTATAATTTATTTAATATTGAGCTAATATCTGATGGCCTATTTTATACCAGATACTCAAATAGTTGCTTGGAATAGATCAGGAACAAGATAGACAAAATCTGTGCCTTTAAGTAAACATTCTGGTAGTGCTTGTGGGAAGGAGACTAAGCAAAATAAATAAGCAGTGGCAGGGGGATCATTATCAGGTAGAGATGATGGGGGCTGTAGTGTTCTATAGGGTGGCAGGCAAAGTGAGGGTAACACTTAAAGGGTATCATGTGTACAGTACTTGGACAAGTAAGAGAATAAATGTCTGATGACTTTCCAGGGCTATGTTAAAACTGAATTTGGAGTACTTGGGGTGTTTCAGATCAGGAATAGGATATAAAACTTTTGCTGTCTAGGTCATTGCCTTCTGGACCAACATTAAAAAGGTTAGATGTCAATGTGTGCAGAATCTGTGACCCGTTAAGATTGAACTGTTGATTGCATTCAAGGTTGCACGTTCTGTCAATTTTAGTGAAATTTTGGAAAGTGTAGGTATTTGATCAACAAATAATTTAAATAAGAGAAATTAATGGTTTTGATGCCCTGAGCATGGCCGTGGAGTTCACATTGTTATTGCTCATTTTGTGACTGAAAAGTTTTATCATAGATTCTAGTGTGTATGGTTTTTGTTTTCTGTTCTTACTTTTCCCTCTTTTTCTTTGAATGAACATTTTCTTCATTCCTTTTTCTAGTTTTTCTTTCTTTTTATTCTTTTTCATTTTACCACCTGGAATAGGTAGTTTTAGAGGTTTTTTTCTTATCACTTTGTTTGATATACATATATAAAACAAAATCAACTTTAAGACCTACTTACCTGAAAAGTCCATTGTACCTAGTATCTCAGTATTCCTTATGTTAGGTATGCTCCCTTCACAATACCTTTGCTGTAATTTTTATACCTCTGGGAAAGCTTAGTTAACAACACATGTATCTGTGGAGAGTCACTTAAGAAAATAGGCAAAATTAGGATTAGACCAAAAAGAAGGCAATGCAATTTAAAATCGAACAGTATGTTTTGGATTATGTGGGGTATTGTGTCCAAAAGATTAAATGCATCTATTTTTTGCTGAAGTTTTCTAAGGTTAACTTTTAACTTGTGTGTGAGTTTATTGCTGTGTAACAAATGACCCCAAAACTTAGTGGCTTAAAGCAACACACATTTCTCATTTCATGGTTTCTGTGGGTCAGAAATCTCAGTGCAGCTTAGGTGGGTTTTCTGGCTCTGGGTCTCTCACTGGGCTGCAATTAAGATATCAGCTGGGGTTGTGTCATCTCAAGGCCTGATTAGGAGAGGATCCACTTAAAAACCTACTCATGTAGCTGTTAGTCTCACAGGTCCTCAATGGCTGTTGGAGATACCAGTTTTCTGCCATATAGGTCTCTCTGTAGGCAGCTTGTAACATGACAATGGGGTTCCCTCAGCCCATTGTCTCACTCGCTCAGAGTGAGACGGAGCTCTGAGAGACAGAGAAGGGGCAGTAATGTGGAAGTTGTAATCTTTTTGTGACTAATGCTGGAAGTGACGTCCCATCACTTTTGCTGTATTCTGCTCGTGAGAAGTGAGTTACTAGGTCCAGCCAACCCTCGTGGAGAGACAAATACAAGGATGTGGGGATCATTGGGAGCCATTTCAGAGACTGCTTACCACAGTTTGTTTTGATCATTTGCTAACTAGAAATATTTGATGGGAGATTCTCAAGCCATAGAAATATAGATCGTAAAAGCAGTAAAGTTACAAAACTTCCTTTAAAAGGCTTTGTTTTGGAAATGTCCCACAATGAAACCCATTGTGTTCATCTTTGTAATAGGATATGTGTAGAATTTTAAAGCCTGATTAAAAGTTATCTGTTGAGTACAGCTTTGCAGTGAATGGTGACTCTAATTACATGCACAAATATACCAGTGTAATTTGTTTCACTGAAGGATCACTTGACATTATTCTGAAAGAACAAGCAGGGCAAAGGTAAGGGAAGGGCGTAGGTAGGTGCTAGAGAAGTCTTGCTGTCTGTTAACTTCCAGTTATCGAGGTACTTTCCTCTATACTGAAATTTTCATAATTTCATGATTTGTTTAGTTAATATAACTTGATACCATAAAAATAGAGACTTTCTTTCTGGAAAATAATGGCAATCAGCACACAATTAAAGTAGCAGAGAATGTTAATAAGTGTTTTGTAGGAAAATGGATTACATGGTCAAAATTGGGAAATGCTGGATTAGTTTTGTAGGACTTCTTAAACTTAAATTTATAAATTTATATACTAAAATAACTTTTATTGAGCATTTACTGTTTGTACCATTAGTATAAGCACTTTTGTATGTAAAATGGTATGAACTCTTTATAATAACCCTATTAGCTAAGAATCTACTCTTATTATCTTATATACAGATGAGGAAACAGTTTGGTAGGTTAGGCAATATGCCTATAGTCACCAGCTTGTAAATAATAGAGTTGGGGTTTTGAAGCCAGGCAGACTCCAGAACCCATGTTCCTGATTTCTAGTGTTTGTTGTTTCTCTGTGTTAATGTAGATTATTAATCTTCAAAAGGATGGTAAATCTTACGTCTGTTTGACAAGGAACTTTTGTAATACAAACTGTCTCATAAGTTTGGCATAATGTAAGTGGTCAATCAGTTTTTGTTTAATTGAATGTTTTTCCTGAAAATTGATAAGTGCTACCAAAATAACACCACATAGATTTTTTAGTGACTTTAACATAACTCATTAGTACTGACACTAAACTTACTTTAGCATCTGATCAAAGATAAAGTCATTTTAGCAAATGATAAATTGAACATCGTTTGTTAAATTTGTTGCTTTGCTTTGCATTTATTAAATTTTTCATGGCAGTATATCTTGGCTATAAATGTCTAAAGAGTACTTAATAAACATCTAATAAATGTTTGTTTAATGAATGAATATTGGGAAATCAAACTTTTGGAATGGCCTGGGCCTGTAAGTGACCATGGAGAGCCCATGGTGATCATGGGTTAGGAGCACTCTCTGGAGCTAAGCAGCAGCAGCAACTGCTTAGTCCTTGTCAACGACAGAAAAATAATTAAGAGCTGAAGAAACAAACTTCGGTTCAGCAGTCTTTTATTGAGCGCCTGTTGTCTGCCAGACAGTGTGCTAGATGTTGGCTTTGCAAAGATAAACAAAGGCATCTGGTCATTTAATGGAAAAAACGCATAATGACTTGTCCTGAAAGAACTGAGAAGTAATAAAGAATCAGTGTGTACATAAGAGACTAGAAGTGAGAAAAGACATGAGAAAGCATCAGATTAATGCTGATATGATCTGTGGGTATCAAGAAAGTAAGGCAACAATGGAAAACATAAAAGAGCTGGTGGGAGAGTGAATCTGAGGTAAGAGGTCTTTGTACCCCCGGATGTATTAGCGCTTATTGCAGAGGGCACACAAGTCATAGGCCAGCACTGCTAGTCTGCAGAACTGCTATTGAGAGCTCAAAAACAAAAAAGTTAGTGTCTGGAATTCTTCATTTTTTCATATCTGTTCTTGTGAAAACATTTTATCTTATTTTAAAGGTAAATAAATATTAAGGGGAAGTTGGAAAGTTAACAGAAAAGTTATTCTATGATGAAGAAAATTATGGATTTTAGGTATAGAAGTGAGTCTTCTGCTGAACAGATTTACAAGTTGAGGAAAAGGTGAAGGATACCTAGTAGATTTGATGCAAATGTGGAGAAACCTGTGGTTCAAATACAATCCTTCAAATGGCATTGTTGAATCAATTAGCATTTTTGATAGCACCATAAAAGAAAATGACTTTCTGTAGGTCAAAAGTGGCTCTACTGTTACATTTTTCCAAACTGTTTTTATATTATCATCATCATATTTTTCCAGACTCTTTTTATTATATGCTTCAGGTTTTGCAGAGGTTGGTAGCACACACTTGCAATCTCAGCCAACTCAGGAGGCTAAGGTAGGAAGATCACTTGAGCTAAGGAGTTTGAGACTAGCCTGGGCAGTATAACGAGACCTCATCTCAAAAAAAAAAAAAAAAAAAAAGGGTTTTGAGTATGTGCTTCCTGATACAGTTTTAGAATAAATAGCTGTGTGTAAGTGGTGTGTATAGCTACATATATATTACATATTGTATACGAACACATTCAAACTCTTGTACTAATGTTACATGTTTTTAAAATACCCACAAAAATATGGCTGGATGCGTTGACTCACGCCTGTAATCCCAGTACTTTGGGAGGCTGAGGGGAGAGGATCACTTGAAGTCAGGCGTTTGAGACCACCCTGGCCAACTTGGTGAAACCCCATCTCTACTAAAAATACAAAAATTAGCCGGGCGTGGTGGCACACGCCTGTAATCCCAGCTACTTGGGAGGCTGAGGCAGAAGAATCGCTTGAACCCAGGAGGCGGAGTTTGCAGTGAGCCAAGATCATGCACCTGGACTCCAGCCTGGGCAACAGAGCAAGACTATCTCAAAAAAAGAAAAAGTAAAAAAATACCCACAAAAATATAAATTAAAAAAATGAGATAAAATTGAATGTAAATGTAAATTCTAATATTTTCTCGAAATCGCAAGTGGATTAGATTATACATCCTTTTTGGGTGTGGGCAACCTAAATTTGGAGACCGTTGCACTAATGAATTGTAAAGCAGTGTCATGTTATAAGTCACACAGATTTCATTCCATTTTCATCAGAACAGACAATTGTGAGAATTTCTCAAGAAAACAAATTCTAGAGACACTTGCTAATGTTAATATTTATTCTTCTCTAATTTTCATGGTCACTCTTTGCAGGTTTCTTCATCATATAGCACATTAGTTACTGATCTTTTAATGATGTCCACTGTGCATTTTATGATTAAAATTAGCTCTGATACTTGTGATACCTGTAAGAAGTGGTAATATAAGAATAGAACAAGGCCAGGTGCGGTTGCTCATGCCTGCAGTCCCAGCACTTTGGGAGGTCCAGGTGGGTGGATCACCTGAGGTCGGGAGTTCGAGAGCGGCCTGACCAACATGGAGAAACCCCGTCTCTACACAAAATGCAAAATTAGATAGTCATGGTGGCACATGCCTGCAATTAGATGGGCATATTGGCACGTGCCTGCAATCCCAGCTGTTCAGGAGGCTGAGGCAGGAGAATCACTTGAACCTGGGAGGTGGAGGTTGTGGTGAGCCGAGATTGCGCCATTGCACTCCAGCCTGGGCAACAAGAGTGAAACTCCATCTCCAAAAAAAAAAAAAAGAACAAAGTTCACTTATTTATACTACTTTAGGAAAAAAAAGCAGAGAATGAGTGAGGCAGAAAATGTAGATATCATTTTGATAAGGGAAGACATGATTAAACTTTTTTAAAAAAATATATCTTTTCTTATAAACTTGCCACTATGGCTTTATATTTTAGCTGCAAATTCTATTTTAAAATTTAATTTATATCTGGAGTGTGGATATCTGTTGATCTGAAGAGATCCAGGAATTAATGATTTTGGACACCATTAATTAGGATTCTGGAAGAAAGATTCTTCGATGTAGGTGGAAGTCATCTTGTAGGGTATGTGTACAGTATTTTGATATTCAGCAGCTCACCAAAGTGTGCTGAGCATTACATACTTGTTTGTCATTTTGGTTACCTCTTCTTTGTTTACCTATATGTAATTATAGTTTAAATTATTCAAAATGAGATAGGCACTCTATACATCTTTTAGAAGCAAGATATTAAATAGAAAAAGGTTAGGGCCACCTTGATACTTTTCATTTAGCTTACAGAGTGAGAAAGGAGGGAAAGAAGTAGGTGAAAAGGGAGTTGATGTATTTCCAAGAAATTGCTCTAAGGAATAAACAAGTTGGTGCTCCCTTGACAAGCGGTATTAACTTAACATGAAAACTTGTGAGAAATGCAAATTCTGGAGCCCCACACCAATCCTACTGAATCAGCAGCTTGGGGATGGGACCTGGCAATCCGTTTTAACAAGTCCTCTGGGTGATTCTGATGAAGTTTGAGAACCACTAGACCTTCAGGACACTGATAGTAGCCAGAAGCTCTTTATCTTGACTTTTTATGAGTACACAGTAACAAATCTTATTTTTTTGTGATTAGGTCTTTGAAAATGTGGTTCATGAATTAGTCTTTGTACCTTGATAAATCTTATAGTTGTTTTGCATTACACTTTTGCAGTTTATTTTTTTTTTATAATCTCAGGCACAGTATTTATAAATATAAATACTACTGTGATGCTCTTGCAAGATACCTTGTTTTCAGCTCCTGTATTTTGTGACTTTACTTTTGCCAAGTTCCACCTTAAAAATTTCTTTGTATGTTTTACAGGAAGTCATTGACAAGCAGCGTTGTATTTGTCTATGTGGAAGAGGATCTTTTGCTTTTTAAAGTAAGATGGTTCTGTAACCTAGATAGTTAAGAATCACTGTGCAAGTTATTGAGACAGATCTTAAGAAAACGTCTCATGATTTTATATTATACTTAGAATATTTCTTACTTAAATTGTAAAATTTCTACCTGGTCCCAGCATTTATTTAGTTTAGTACTATGGCCTTATGTCCTGACAATTACAGTAACCTATTTACTGGAGTTTCTTCTCTGTCTCTTGCTTTTCCAGTTCATTTACCAACTGCTGTTGAGTTATCTTTTTATGACATTTGATAAGAGCTGATTCTCCCAGAGCGTTTCTAGTCATGTATCTACTTGTCCCTGAAAGCAACCACAATAGAAACCAAAGAACTTTCTCTTATCCTACTATTTCTTACCATCCAGACTATCTAATCTCTATGCTTGAGTTCTGATTTATTATAGGGGGTTCCCTCTTCTTGAGGCTATCTTAGTCATAGGACATTTGAGAAACACCGTTGGTTGTATATAGTTCAGTTATGTACAGATTAAATAGGATTTTGTGGTGAACTAGGAAGTTAAACACAATAACATAGTTTCTGTGGAAAGATATGCTTCACATAGTGGATGCATACTCTTAAATGCAACCTACTTATAAACTGAGAATAACTGACTGTAGTGTATGATCTGTGTATGAAGAGCCAAAAACTTCTGAAATCGTTTTATAGTATCATGGAGCATGGAAACATTCAACCCAGTGCCTTTTGCCTTTTTTGTTTGAGACAGGGTCTCGCTCTGTTACCCAGGCTGGAGTGCAGTGGTGTGAACATGACTCACCAGAGCCTTGACCTCCTGGGCTCCAGGCATCCTCCCACCTCAGCCTTCCAAGTAGCTGGGACTACAGTCATGGGCCACCATGCCTGGCTAAGTTTTATATTTTTTGTAGAGATGGGGTTTCAGCGTGTTGCCCAGGCTGGTCTGGAACTTCTGGGCTCAAGCGATCCACCCGCCTCAACCTCTTACAGTGTTAGAATTACAGGCATGAGCCACTGTGCCTGGTGCCTTGTGCCTTTTGCCTTTTACTGGGAGTTGCCACAACCCCTGCTTCAACTAGTGACTCTTTTAGCCCCTTTCCCAAATTCTTTTTGCTTTCATTAGTCAGACCATATGGTAATTATGTATTTTTTATTAAAAATTATTTCTCATTTCTGTTTCACTAATTTTTAGTTTACCTCAACAAGAATTTCCTATTAAACATTGCTACAGACCGGAAGGGGGCAGAGCAGTGGGAGTAGGAGTGTGAATTAGGACAGGACAGTGTGTCTGCACTTCTCTTTTTCAGTTCCAGCCTGACGGTACTGCCAGTCCTGCTGTCTCCCCACTCCTTCTCTCAGCGTTTTCAGCATCACAGCACGGCATTGCGTTGATTTAATATATTTTTTGCGAGTTTAGGATACTTCACATAGTATCTCACCTTAAAAGATGTTTGATGAGTACAGACCTATTTATTCCCATTTCACAAACAAATTAAATTGTGCCTTTACTGTAACATTAACGTTGTTAGTCTTGTATTATTGTTATTATAGATAGGATGGCCATGTAATTTATTATCCAAACTGTCATTTTCTTCTGAGTGAAAGAGAGTGTTATTAATAATTACATCCAAAGGGTGTAAACGAGGACTGTCCTAAGCAGATGGGCCATGTAATTACCTTTGCCATGTGGCTTATCAGCCCGCTTCAGTTGTACTTACCTTTATCTTTGTCTTGCTCCCTCACTAAGTTGTTATTAAATGGATCTAAGTTTTGTGCCAAGATTTGTGCTACTGCTAAAAACCCTGACTCTACCTCAGTTTGGTTTATCAGTCTGAGTCTTTTTGTATCGTACAGCTTGTTTTCTACTAACATGACAGAAACACTCAGCAACTTTCCATTTCTTTTTCTTTTTTGCAGGTAAGTGATTTTTTTGGTCTTTTTATTCTCTAGAAATAAATACTGTAAACTTCTTTTTTGTTTTTGAGATAGAGTCTCGCTCTGTCGCCCAGGCTGGAGTGCAGTGGCGCGATCTCGGCTCACTGCAAGCTCTGCCTCCCAGGTTCACGCCATTCTCCTGCCTCAGCCTCCCGAGTAGCTGGGACTACAGGCGCGCACCACCATGCCCGGCTAAATTTTTGTATTTTTAGTAGAGACAGGGTTTCACTGTTTTAGCCAGGATGGTCTCAATCTCCTGACCTCGTGATTCGCCTGCCTCGGCCTCCCAAAGTGCTGGGATTACAGACGTGAGCCACTGCACCCGGCCAAACTTTTTCTTATATTAAAATAATGTTGACTTTTTCATTGACTTTTAGAATTTTTTTTAGTAGTATATTTCTCGGTTTTCCCAAATTTTCTTTCCTTTTTTTTTTTTTTTTTTTTTTTTAAAAAAAGTCCCCAGCTTTATTGAGGCATATTTGACACATAAAGATTGTATATATTTAAGGTGTATGATGTAGTGATTTGATATCTTTATACATTGTGAAATGATTATTATTGCATTCTCATCACCTCACATGTCAAAGGGTACAAAGTTATAAGATGATAAACTCTGGGGATCTAATGTGTAGCTAGTTACTATAGTTAATAATACTGTATTATATACTTGAAATTTGCTAGGAGAGTAGATCTTTGGTGTTTTTACCACAAAAACAAAGGTAACCAAGTTTTCATATCTGAAGAATTTTATATAGTAGTCTGAGTTTTCCTATGTATCCAGCATTTAGCCTGCAGGAAGTTCCCCAAGGACAGACTGCTGCAGTCACTGATCACATAGTCTCAGGAGACAGTTCTGCTCTAGAAAGCTGTTTGGGTTGTCCTAAGGTAAAGTGCTAAGCTATATCAGGGAGGTGTAAGGTAAATAGTTCTTATCCTCAGATAACCTCACATTTATGCTGTCTCACGTTATCTTCAGCAGTACTTTTTTGAGATGGACAGAAGTGTTATCTCTCTTATAGATAAGGAGACAGAGGCTTAGAGAGATTAAGTTATTTAGGTTACATAGTGTACGTAAAGAGCGCTAGGATTAGAGTCCAGCTGTTCCAACTACTGTTCATTCTTCATGACATGTTTAGGCATAATTTCCAGTTTTTTTTTTTTAAGTTTTTAATTTTTAACTTGTATTCAGTTTTGAGCCATGGAAGCTAAAAGAGGCTCTCTGCATACATTCTTGAACTGGGTTTCTGTTAATATTGGATGGTCTATTAATGTTAATATTGGAAACTTCTGGGTATTTAGTTCATTTACTAGGACCTCATACCCTGCTTGTTCCCTGTATTTTGGTTTGAATCTTACCATATTGAGTAAATTATCACTCTAGGGGCTTGCTTTACTACTTTTTCCCTGGCCTGCCGCTACATCTTGGCATGTGCTTCCTATCATCTAACCCTGTGAAAACTATTCCCATTTCACAAGGTCCGTTGTAAGGACTCTACCAAGTGTTATCTTGAGTCTCATCTTGAGCTTGGCTGGAGGATTCACCTTGCCTCTTTCCCCTGCTTTTTTTTTTTTTTTTTTTTTTTTGAGACGGAGTCTCGCTCTGTCGCCCAGGCTGGGGTGCAGTGGCCGGATCTCAGCTCACTGCAAGCTCCGCCTCCCGGGTTTACGCCATTCTCCTGCCTCAGCCTCCCGAGTAGCTGGGACTACAGGCGCCCGCCACCACGCCCGGCTAGTTTTTGTTGTATTTTTTAGTAGAGACGGGGTTTCACCGTGTTAGCCAGGATGGTCGCGATCTCCTGACCTTGTGATCCGCCCGTCTCGGCCTCCCAAAGTGCTGGGATTACAGGCGTGAGCCACCGCGCCCGGCCTCCCCTGCTTATTAAATCAATATTAGATTTTCTATCTTGGCCTTTCCGGGTCTGGCCTGATACTGTTCTTGACTTAGCATTGGTACTACCAAGTATTGATGACATGCTTTTTACCACCCCACTGGATCTAAAGGGCTGAATCAGATAAATATAACATTTTAAAATTAAAGAATATTTTGTCTGGATCCTAAAAATGTTACAAACAATTGATAGTATTTAAGAGCCTTTTAACTTTAATTGTCAGTCCTTGCTAACTCACCTTTATTATTTTTTAATATCATACCCGTACCTAAAATTTCTTTTAAGTGTTCATTGGGGATGTTTGAAAATTTTTGTGTGTGGTTTTTGTTTTGTTCTCATTTTCCCTTTGTTTTCTTTTCTTTGGCCCCGGAAGGACTTGGGAAATAGGCCCTAAGGGCATTGTTGACTACTTTGTTAAAAACAAAGCACATGTAAGGTTTTGAAGTTCTTGTTTATATATTTAGCACTGTACTAAATATGGGGCAGATTGAAAAACTGAATATAGGCCCCATGAGTTTACTGTCTAGTAGGGTATATAATGTCATGCATGTATATACTACAAGGCATGTCACGGCAAACGATATCCTAGTAATACACATGAATCGTGGTGTGTTCTTGTGATGCACATCTGTTTGGGGAGCATCAAACAAAGCTCTGCCTAGAGTCGTTAAGATGGACTTTGTGAAATGGGAATAGTTTTCATGGGTTAAGATGATAGGAAGCACATGCCATGATATAGGGGCAGGACAGGGAAAAAGTACTAAAGCCCCTCGAGTGCTAATTTACTCAGTAGCGAATCATGCGGTCTGACTGGAGTCTTAATGTTGTTGAGGATAGGATTGAAAAGAACCTGCTTGATTTTCCTTCTTCCTGCTCTTGCCTACTTTTCTGATTTCTTAGTTGTTTTTACTTTTCCTCCACCCTAAGTGTATGTATTTGGTAAGATTTTTGTCTTTGGGCCTCTTTCTTTCACTTCCTAGGACACTTTATTCAGGCCCGTGGTTTTAATGATCACTTCTGTAAATATTCAGTTCTTTCTTCTGTCCACAATTCCATTCTCATGTTTGGCTTGTGCAGATCTCCAACTCAGTGTCCTAAGTGCCATGAAATACATTGTTTTCTCTCTGTGCTTTTTAGAAAGTCTCATGCCAGACCAATCACTGCCTTCCTTAAAAACACTGATTCTTATTTCTCTTTAAGTGCGGTGGTGTTTTTATTAGTGATATCACTATTTTACCTACAACTGAGGCTCAGTGCTCCAGCTTCATCTTTGTTTGCTGCTTTGTCTGCCTCTCCGAGTTGAGTTTTATTATTATTATTTGATTTCTAACTGGTCTTGCCATTGCTTATCTTTTCCTTTTTGTAAATCCGTTTTGACATTATTACTTGGTTAAAACATTTTAGACATAATATTTTGTTATTCTCTCCCCTACTCAGAAATTTATATCAGAGCCCCATAGTCCGGTGGTCTCAAATTTTAGTATTCATTAAAATTGCCGGGAGGACTTGTTAAAACACAGATGGCTGGGCCCACCCTCAGAGTTTCTGATTCCGTAGGTCTGGGATGAGACCCAAGAATTTGCGTTTCTAACAGATTCCCAGGCAATGCTGATACTGCTGGTCCAGGGACCATGCTCTGAGAACTGCTGTCATAGTCTTCCAAATACGGTTTGGGCTGTTTAGTTTGACATTCATGATCTTTTACAGTCTGGTCATATTCTGCCTTTCTGTCCATGATCATTTATTGTGCAGCTTCTTCATGTGCTCTTTACTTTAGCCAAAGTGAACGACTGACAGACAACTTTTTGTGCACATCCTGTATTCTCATGAGTATACAGACATTTCCCTTAGGATTTCGCTCAGTCTCCTCTTGTTTCATCTTGCTTGTCAAACCATCTTTTAAGATTAATTTAAAGATTAGTTCAAGTGGAATCTTTTCTCTGTTTCTTGTTTTTTGTATTTTCTTTTATCATTCATCTTCCAAGCCAAAGTAATCTCTTGCATTGCACTCTTCCTTTATGGTATTTGTTGCTTTGTAGTTTAGCTTGACCTATATTTCCAATTTCCATCCCTTATCCAGTTCACTCTTTGTATTTTACTTGTCCCACTTTAGTTACAGAGCATATGTGTTACGATGCAGGAAATGAAATTCTTTCTGTAGATTAGAACCAGAAGGCCTGATAAGCCAGTATTCCCTGAATATTGATAGAGAATTTTCACGTTCAAAAAATGGGTTATAGTTATTACCCTGAATCTTACTGATGGAAGTGAGATTTAAACTCTTATTTTCTCCCCTTAAAAAAAGATATTTAAAAATTATACCATATAGTAAATTAATGGGCTCTCCTAATTATTGGCTTTCTTAAAGATCCTAAGAGATGAGCAGTACCTTTTAAAGGTAAGTATCTTTTTAATGAATAAAATTGTGCCTGAATAAGATGATGAATTTCTTCAAATTCTTAGTGGCTTAAAGTTTTTCGAGTTATGTTTTATATATAATTCAATGTAGAGATTTTAGGTGTATAGTTTGATGAATTTTGAAAACTACATACTCATGTAGCCATTACCCCAATTGAGATTTGATTCTCAAATTTTAAAACTTTCACTTTCTTTTGTAGAAGACAATGAAGAGAAATCTTTGCATTACTATAAAACCTGTTATGTATTGTTTGGTCACTAATTTAAAGATAAATTCAGTTGCTAGTTTATTTCCCATACTTTGTGATGTGTTTAAAATCTTATCCCAGGGATCTGACAACTACCTGTAGATGTTACGATTGGGGTTGGAAAGTGTTTTCTCTCACTGTCTGTGTCAGATAACCACCGGGGCTCACTGTCTGCATTTGTGTCCACAAGCTTTATCTTCTCTCTGACTCATGTGGATTCACTGTCTGTGTTCTTGCCAAGTGAATTTCTTTACCTGTGTACTTGATCTCATCCCCATTCCCTACTCTAGGGCAGTCCTTTTGCAATTTTTCTCTCCTCAGCAACCATATTTTTCCTTTTCTACTGTAACTTGATCATGTGTTCAAACCTGGCATTATTTTTCTTACCTTTACACACAACAAAAGAACTTCTTGACTCTCCTTCTGCCTTTGGTTGTTGCCTCATTCTTCCCTCCTTTGATTAGAAAACAAAAAATCTCAAAAGGACTTGTGTACCGTTTCGCGTTTTTTCTTGATCTCACTTAGGCTTTTGACTTCATTACACCACCAAAATTATTCTTATTGTGCTTATTAGTGATGTCCATGTGGCTATGCAGTGGTCAGTTCTCAGTCTTCGTATCACTTACTAGTGTCATGATATGGTTTAATATATTTTCCTTTTTAAAGCACTTTTTAAAAAAACTTAATCTTTGGGAAACCATGCCCTCCTTATTTTATTTCTACCGTATTGGTTGCTGCTTTTCAGTTTCTTTGCTGGTTTCCCCTTTATCTCCTTGAACTACAAATATTAGTCTGTACACTGCTTTGCTTATTTATACTCACCCTCTTGATTATCTTACCTAATTTCGAGGCTTTTACATACCCTATAACTGAGTCCTGAGCTCTGGCTTCATATATCCAACTGCATCAACATCTCTGCTTAGATATCTAGTAGTCATCTTAAATTTAAGGTTTAAAATTGATTCCTGATTTCCTACTTGACTCAAATCTCTTCTCTCTTGTTTTTGTTTTTTACAATGGAGTTGCTGTTTAAACAGCTGCATTATAACAATCTTTGAGTGGGCCCAAAAATTTGGCATCATCCTTGATGTTTTGTGATCTCATCTGCCATTGTTGATCGTTGCTGGGATTCATTAATTTATTAATGGTTGAAAAATGCCAGTATTTTACTTCTATCCGTTTTTTTCGTTAATTGGAATACCCTTTAAAGAGACATTTTAACACATCAATTATTTGGTTTCCTGTTTGTATAGGAAAGGCAAGAAAGATAATTGATTGATTCCCAGTATTTATACATATTCAAAATAATTAGGTAGTTTCCAAGGATCCTCTAAAGGCAATGAGAGGCATGCTTGTGTGTATGTTTAGTATCATGAACTCATGATTTTAAATGAGCTTCAGGCTATGTTATTATCTTTCTTGTTGTTTAAATTGCCACAGTTTTGGCCAGTGGAAACTTACTTAGGCTCGCACCTGGATCCTTCAGGCACAACCTTGCCTTTGATAGGTTTCTTGCTTTCCACAGTGACAAAATGTTCCATGTCCAGCTTGTACATTTCTGGCCCCAGAGTTCTACTTTCTTCAGCTATTTCTTCAAGGAGCTTTAATTTTGTTTAGTGGGAAACAGTATCTGATAGACCCCAATCCAAGTGCTAGCAGCACTCCGTTAGTCATTGTTTCTATGTCTTCTCAGTGGATGGGGCTAAGAAATATTTTGTTGTTACTTTCTTTCTTTCAAAGATAATATACACTATGAATTCAGTCTGGTATTTATGATTCAGATTTAGTACTACAGGGTTTTAATTTAACTTGATTGGTCTTACCCCTGTATTTTCCAACAGTCACACTGAAAATTTTGATTCTTAACAATACCAGCGTAACTAGTAAGGATAAGAATACTAATGTTAAAACCAGTAGTATAATTACCAAAAACAGTTTAATTCTCTTGGAGTTCTTTTTTTTTGTTTGTTTATAGGACATATCCCTCTAGGCAAATATGATTAAAATCAGTGAGGATAGTTCCTAACTGTATGGTTATACCACTATCTAGATGATGTGGTTAGGTTCAGTTGTTTTATTTTACTTGTGATTTTTAAGGATTACCTTTTAAAATTAATTTTGTTTTTATAATTATTGTTTTATACAAATATATATATGGTTCCACAGTCTGTGCAACAAAGTATATGCAAAAAGTACCTCTTCTGTCTTTGTCTCATATACCATATTTTCTCCATCCCTTTAAAGATTACCTTTTCCCCCTTTATTTTATGGTTTACTTGTTCTTCAATTTTTAAAATACAAGCAAAATACTTTTATTCTCTATTTCCTTAGCAGGTTAGCCTTACTTGCTTCGAGTAACAATATACCTTTGATTTGACTTGTTTTCTTAATTTCTGGGTCTCACATGCTAGGAAATATGCTCTCTGAGGGTAGGGATTTTTGTTTCTTTTGTCTTGCTCTGTTCCCACCATTGGTCCATAATAGATAGTCAGGAAATATTTTCGTGAATAATTGCATTGTGCATTCATGGTATTTTATCTCAATGCAAATTAAAATTTGTTAAAACAGAAGCCATTACTAAATACTCTAATTAAGAGTGACAGGATACCAAAGAGCTCACACTAGTATTGTAAAAGTTTGTTTTCTATTGTGTAATAATCTTTTCTAGTAACTTGTGAAAAGTTTCTTACACAAAGTTAGAAAATGTTGTTTGTCAATTAACAACCACTGAATGTGTTTTTCTCATCAATCACGTGAATAGTATTTTCCCCAACACTATCTGTTAACTCTATGCGTATGTATTCTTATGTATATGGATTTGTGAAGGTGATTCAATAAAGATTTTAAAATCTAATAGTGCATGGTGAATGTTTAAATGAATGAAGTATGTGTTGTGGGAATAGAGAGTATTTGGGAACTTTTTTGTTTTTAAGTTCAGCAGTACATATGCAGGATATGCAGATTTGTTACATTGTTAAATGTGTGTCATGGGGGTTTGTTGTACAGATTATTTCATCATCCAGGTATTAAGCCTAATATCCACTAGTTACTTTTCCTGATCTTCTCCCTCTTTTTACCCCCTACCCTCTGGGAGGCTCCAGTGTGCTTTGTTCCCCTCCATGTGTCCATGTGTTCTCATCATTTAGCTCCCACTTATAAGTGAGAACATACAGTATTTGGTTTTCTGTTCCTGTGTTAGTTTGCTAAGGATAGTGGCCTCCAGTTTCATCCATGTCCCTGCAAAAGACATGATCTTGTTCTTTTTATGGCTGCATAGTATTCCATGGTTAAATGTACCACATTTTGTTTATCCAGTTTATCATTGATGGGCATTTAGGTTGATTCCATGTCTTTACTATTGTGAATTGTACTGCAGTGAACATACATAGGCATGTGTCTTTAAAATGATAGATATGATTTATATTCCTTTGGGTATATACCCAGTAATGAGATACACGAGTTTGAATGGTATTTCTGCCTCTAGTCATTGAGGAATGGCCACACTCTCTTCCACGATGGTTGAACTAATTTACACTCCCATCAACAGTGTAAAAGTATTCCTTTTTCTCTACAACCTCTCCAGCATCTGTTATTTTTTTACTTTTAATAATAGCCATTCTGACTGGTGTGAGATGGTATCTCATTGTGGTTTTGATTTGCATTTCTCTTATGATCAATGATGTTGAGCTTTTTTCATACGCTCATGGGCCATATGTATGTCTTATTTTGAGACATGTCTGTTCATGTCCTTTGCCCACTTTTTAATAGGGTTGTTTGTTTTATTCTTGTAAATTTAAGTTGTATTTGGGAACTTTTCATACTTTCCACTCAATGTTGCTGTGAACTTAACAAGCCTGTGAACCTAAAACTGCTCTAGAAAATAAAGTCTCTGAATCCATGGCATGTTTACAACATTATAGTGATGTCGGTTAGATTTGTGCTATGTGCCTTATATGTAAAATTGTTGCATTTGTATATGATGTGATTTATGTTAGCTGGACATGCAAAAATCGTTATTTTTCTTCTGTTAGTATTAACATGGAAAAAGTAAATGGAATATCCCAGAAACAGAACTGTCTGTGTTTATGGTTAGCTTGAACCGTGGGAAAATATTGATGTCCTACCATGTTTCAGTTGTATAAAGATAGCATTGCAGGTTGTTGGCAATATTAAAGTTATTTCAATAAGTCATGCTTGAGTAATGAGTTAAGATTTAGAGAATGAAACTCAGTTCTGACCTTTCACCTTATATCAAAAATAAACTAGATATATTAAAAAATTGATAAATGTGAAACTGTACCAAAATTAGAAGAAAATATAGGTGATTACTTAATAGAACTTGTTGGAACCTCTGATAAGAACCTGTCAGTTCCCTTATGTAGTCTTATCAAACCTTGATTCTCTAATATTAGTAGTGGAGGAAGAATCTGATGAGAGGAACTGCTCAAGTCATAGCTTTGACTCTTACTTCCAGATATCTTTCTTCTCTGTGTCAGGGGCCTCACTATTTGCTGCTGCAGTCGCCTGACTAGTTTGTGTGTGTGTGTGTGTGTGTGTGTACGCGCATGTGCATGCACATGCTCTTGTGTGCTTGCACTTCTGTGCACTCTTTTTTTCTGATTTTCCGATGTCGTATCCCTTTCCTTTTGCTTCCTACAAAGCTGAAACAAATTTTGGATGACTTTATATCCCTTCATCTTTAGAAAAAGGGTGCATAGACTTAAAAATATGCGGTTGGATAATCTGGTTTATCATATCAGTTTACCAGTTTGGTTTTGTGGTTTCTTATAATTCTCTGTCTATTGCATTGTTTCCCTGTGTCAAAAACCATCTTTGCTTATTACTGGTCATTAAATGATTCCAGATCCTGTATACTAGACCTAAGAGATGGGGACTAGCAAGCTAGAGTTTTATTTGATTATATTTTAGGATGATTTTGGCTGCAAGTAATAGAATACCTGAATTCAAGTGGCTTGAACAATAGGAGTTTAATATTTGAAAATGCATTGTCATAAGTCAGGGGCTAAATGGTTTTAAGGTTCGTACACAGGCTCAGTGATGTGTAGGTCTCTGTGTTAGCTTTTCTTTCATTGGCTTTCTACTCATGGTTGGACATGGCTGCAGTAGCTCCAAGTGTTGTATTCTCCTATGATAACATCAGAACTTAGGAGATTGGAGGGATGCTGTTCTTCTTTCATCTCTGTCTCTCTTTCTCTGTTTTATTAGAGAGGACACTGACAGATTCCCATATGTAAAATAAGTATGGAATAAACTGTTTACATGTGAAATACAAATAGTTAGTATAAGTTTGAGAATTTATAATCTTAAAATTATAATAAATTCATATCAAAACGTATTACATTTTATTTTTCAAATGGTACATATATATATATGATAAAGCTTGTGAAAATGTCTTGACGTAGGTACTCATAATACCGGTGTGGGGAGGGGGTGAAATTGGCCGGGCCAGGGCTCTCTTTCCTGATTATCTGCAGTCAGAGGTGTGGGACTTGGAGGAGGGGGCTGAGGCCACAGCCGCATCTTGATCAGGCTTTCTCCAGCCCTCCATCAGCCTCACCAGATCTCCATTCTTTGCTATGAGAGCCAACACATAAGACCCCGTCTCCCTGCTTGCCAGTCCTAGACCTGTTGGAGCATAAAGCCCTTCCTCCCCAGGTCTGAGTACGTGGGGCTCTGCTTTGGCACTGCCCCACAGACACCACAGCCTCTTCATTCTGTTTCTGTTGTTTTGTTTATAACAACTATACTTTGCACACATGAAAATAAATAAATAAAAGTTGTTCCAGAAGGCAGCTTGACTCTGTGTATCAAAAGCCTTATAATCGTATGTCTGTCTCTTTCTAAGAACCTATCCAAAGGAAATCAGAAGTTGGCAAAAATATATATACAGGGATCTTTCTTTATAATCAGGAAAATTTTTATATGCTGTAAACATTCCATAATAGGGATGTTGTAGGTGAAAAAAATTCCATTCTAGTTTACAAAAGCAAAAAGGAAATGTGTTGGGTCACATAGCTGAACAATCTAGAATTGTTCAGGTATGATTGGATTCTTGTGCTCAAACACCTGTCATCAAAATTCTGCCACTTTCTCTCAGCTTTGCTTTCTTTACTGGCCATATTCTCAGGCTCGTTCTCCCTGTGTGTCTCTCAACAGCTCTAGGTCAAATCCTGCTAGTTTTCTGTGGCCACAGCAGAGAGAGCTTA
Source organism: Theropithecus gelada (assembly GCF_003255815.1). Classification (NCBI taxonomy): domain Eukaryota; kingdom Metazoa; phylum Chordata; class Mammalia; order Primates; family Cercopithecidae; genus Theropithecus; species Theropithecus gelada. The sequence continues at coordinate 25,819,637 of NC_037672.1, forward strand.
TTTTTTCCAGGTGTTCTAATGAAAGTGCTAAGTGGGATTCATATTGGTTCTAATTGTTTTGACATGGTCACATGCCTACCTCCAGCCCCTCCCTGTGGCCACAGGAACAGGGATAGTCTTATTGGCTAGGCTTCCTCAATTCAAACATACATCTCCACAGAGGGGAGGAACTGGGAGACTGTGACATGATTGTAAAAAGAAGTAGTGTTCAAAATGATGGCCTTGTATTTGGCCAGGCACAGTGGCTTATGCCTGAAATCCTGGTATTTTTTGGGAGACTGAGTTGGGAGGATTGCTTGAACCCAAGAGTTCGAGACCAGCCTAGGCACATAGTGAGACGTTGTCTCTATAAAATTTTTTTTTAACCCCTCCCGAAAACTTCATTTAATAAGGCAGTTTATTTTAGAATGTTTTCCACTAAAATTGCTTAAAATTAGAATGTTTTAGTGCTAAAAGAGGCAGTCTTTAGTATTCTGGAAATGCCTTCATTTTCTGACGTAGTGGGATACATTACGTATTACTAATTCTATAGTTTTTTTTTAAAAAGAAAATTGTAATTAATATTGCAGTGAACATTACTAGTCTTGGGATTATTGGGTAACAAAGGGCTAGTGACTTCTCAGAAACCAAGTCTTTGGTTGATAGAAGATACTTGTTAGCTTCCTTGAGAAGTAAAAATGAGGAGAACTGCAGAAAAATGAATATTCAGTGGTGATGACAGGTAAGGCACACCCTAGTGAACTGACACAGTACATACAATGTAGTCATTTTGTTTCTTTGTAGAAGATTATTTTTTCTTCAATCTTAATCTTCCAATCTCACTTTTTATGGTTTTAGGATAGAATTGCTTTTCTTTTTATTTAGATAGTCTCTTATTTTTCCTTATCAATCCTATTACACAGTAAGTCTTGACAAATTAATTTTCATACATTATATTTTGAGTTTTATTAATATTATCCATATTTATAGTCAGAGTTATTCTCTGAATGCTGAGTGCCACAAAGCTTTCTCATGATTATCGGTGTCTGTGTTCATTCAAAATATTTCTAAAAGTAGCAACTCCAGAATTTACTTTGGCATAATCTGTTTTACGGTCTAAATTATTGACCTTTATTCTGTCTCACAGTCCTGTATGTATTTTAACATAGTTAAGTAGTAAAATTATTTTATTGGTGACTAAATGAACTATATAACTCATCATTAAAACGATAAGTACTAATATAAAGTTTGTTTTTCAGTGAAAACTATGTGTGGTTTATTATATTTATGTATAATGAAATAAAGGCCCTATAGTGGTTATGAAATTGGTATCCAGCTTCTCTTTCCAAAGAAAGTGGTAGTAACCTCTAATCTGTGCTTTAGGAACAGTTCTGATACAGTTTTAGGTCTGCTTCCCGTGTCTCACTCTGAAATGCCTCCGTCTTGCTTCAGGGTCTTTATTGTTGAATTTGTGTATGTGTGTGTTAACTTAAGCAGGTGCTCACAGTTTAATGTGTAAATATTGTATTTCCTCCTTGGCTCCTCCTCTTATCTTCCTGACGGCCCATCCCATCCCCTGTTCATTATCAGTGTTACTGCTTGTGATTTTTCCCCTGTAGCATTCTTTATGTTCATAAAATCATATGTAAACGTATACATATGATTTTTAAAATTTTTGCTTTATAAAAATATTAATCAAATTGAATATTTAAGATGTTTTGATGAAGAATATTTCTAAATTGCATTTTATAAATACAATATAGCTTTCTTTTAAGCGCTTATAGGTACTCACTAAACAGTGAAAGTAAGCGTAACACACAGTATTCTCAGTGATGGATACTAGAAATAATTACCCGACCCTCCGTATAACACATAATCTTATCTGCAATATATTTCCACTGCTAGTGCTTTACAACTTAATTAGAGCTCTAGTATCAAAAAGAACCAGTGACAGCTATTTCATGTTTTAAGCATTCAGACTAATTGTAGTCTTTACGTTTTTATGACATGAAACAGCTTTCAGTTGATTCTGTTGAAATTAAAAGCTTCTTAAATATATAATTTTTGTCTTACTGTATTCTCTTATCTATAAAAGCTGCATACCTATGGTACAATCTACACACTCCTGTTCTAGATATAAATTTTGATTTCTCTCTTAAACCATGAATTCAGATTGGAAGAAGAGAGGCTTGAATGTGTTCCCCAAAATTTATGTGTTGGAAGCTTAATCCACAATGCAACAGTGTTGGGTGGTGGGGACTCATGAGAGGTGCTTAGACTATGAGGGGATTAGTGCCGCAATAAAAAGGGCCTGTGGGAGTGGGTGCTCTCTTATGCCCTTTAGCCTTCTGCTATATGAGGATGTAGTAAGAAGGCACTCACCAGATGATGCTGGTGCCTTGATTTGGACTTCCCAGCCTCCAGAACTGTGAGAAAAATAAACTTATGTTCTTTATAAATAATCAGCCAGTCTCAGTTATTCTGTTATAGCAGCACTAAATGGACTAAGACAAGCTGTTCTTTTGATAGAATGCCTCCTCTGGTGTTACCCTATGACTCTGGGATGCTTGATCCAGTTCTGTGTTCTTCGGAGTTACCAAGCAGCGCCTTGGTGGATCCAAGTAACATTAGGCTAGAAGTTAAGAGAGAGTATGAAAATGTACATTAGAAGCTTTTATAGGTTTGTTGTTCTTTTTTTTTAAAATGTATCAGATCAGCTGTCATAGCTTCTAATCAGCATGAAAAAAATTCCAGAGTGATCAAACTCAACTGATGCAATTTTATTAAATATCAGATAGCTATATTGTAAGCTTTTCTTTTTTATTAAGGGTAAATGGATATACCTGCTTTTACATTTTGCCCTGATGGTGTCGTAATTTGTCAAATGTTTCTTACTGGTGGACAGTTTGAATAGTCATAAAATTTTTATTCATAATATTGCAATGAAAACTCTTGAACTTTTTATACAGTTATGTGAGCATTACTGTAGAATAAATTCTGAAAAGTAGAAATTCTTGGTTAAAGGCAATGAACATTTAACATTTTAATTGATATTGCTAAAATTTGCCCCCCACAAAGGTTACACTGGTTTGTACTCCCACAGACGTATGAATGTGCCATTTCCCACACAAAGTCCCGTCTTTTCAACTCAGGGAAACTGCCTGGCACTGTTGGGTTCCCTCTTCTTGCACCTTTTCCTAGAAATTCTCTCCAGGAACTCATTTAGGTCAGTCATACGGCACAGATCTCTCAGGGATCACTGTTCTTTGTTGCCTTGTGTTCAGTGTCTTGAAAACTGTTATTTGTATATTGTGTCTGTTTTTTAGTTGTTTTTTGAGGGCCCGGGGGTATGGTAAATCCGGTCCCTGTAACCTCATCTTTGCTGGAAATGCACATTCTGACTTATTAAATTTTAGCAAATAAAACACAGAAGGAGATTTTTTTCATTCGTTAAATCTGAAATGCTTACCCCTACTTAAAGTGAATATTAACATGAATATTAACATTAATTCCAGTGACTTGCTATATATATTATTGATGTAATGGTGATTGGATATAATGTTAACTTACGTGATTGTGTGAGTATTGATCATGTCTAAGTAATGGATGGCAAGAAACACTCAAGTGGGTATTTAGGTATGCAGAGTTCTGGCATCAGAGGCCAAAGCCTAATGGTAGATTTTGGCTGGATCATGGTGGGAGGCGAAAGGACTTCTTACATGACGGCGGCAAGAGAAAATGAGGAAGATGCAAAAGCAGAAACCCCTGATAAGACCAAGACCATCAGATCTTGTGAGACTTACTACCACAAGAACAGTATGGGGGAAACTGCCCCATGATTCCAATTATCTCCCACCGAGTCCCTCCCACAACAGGTGGGAATTACGGGAGTACAGTTCAAAATGAGATTTGGGTGGGGACACATCCAAACCATATCAGAGGATAAGATCAAGGTTATTAAAACAAGGAATGTCTTAGTAGTAACCTCTATCTGTATACAAATTACAGTGTCTTGGGTTGTGAGTCTCAATCAAGATTTGGTATTGCTGTTCTTTGTAGATTTAATTCTTAGATCAGTGATTATCAGCTGGTGTTTGTAGTACCTCACACTGTCTTCATTCATGTCCAGGAAATCATACAGAATATGCAAATCAAGGTAAAAATTCAGCTCATTATTTTGAAAAATAAATGATTTACAATAAAATTAAAATAGTTGACATTGAATATCGACTAATGTACCAAACACTTTTTTTTTGCACTTCATGTAAAATAAAGAACTTAATCCTCATAACCCTTTGAAGGTGACCATTTGGCAGCTGAGAATACTGAAGTACGGAGAGTCAAGTAACTTACTACAGTCATAAAACAAAAAGGAGATTTGGGATATCTGTGTAGTCTAGACCAAGTCTGTGCTCTCAAGCACTATGCTGTTTGATATAACAATTTTAAGATGAAGAGAGAAACATGGGCAGTTCATGCTTTATTAACGTGTTATCACATCTAAGAGTTTAGGAATCCGTGCATTTTTACAGAACATCCAGGTGAGCATGGTGGTGAAGAACTTAGACTTTAGAATTCTTTAAAATTACTTCCAGAATTGGGTCTCCTTTTGAATAGCTCTATGAAATAGAATACATTGCTGACTCTCTCTTAGCCTTAGTTTTTTCATCTTTAAAAGTGGCAATAGGCTGGGCATGGTGGCTCATGCCTGTAATCCCAGCACTTTGGGAGGCTGAGGCAGGCAGATCACAAGGTCAGGAGATCGAGACCATCCTGGCTAACACGGTGAAATCCCGTCTCTACTAAAAAAAAACAAATACAAAAAATTAGCTGGGTGTGGTGGCATGCACTTGTAATCCCAGCTACTCGGGAGGCTGAGGCAAGAGAATGGCCTGAACCCAGGAGGCGGAGCTTGCAGTGAGCCAAGATTGCACCACTGCACTCCAGCCTGGGCGACAGAGTGAGACTGTCTCAAAAAAAAAAGGGCGGGGGGAATAATAGTGGTACTTTTCTTGTGGATTTTTTCCGCTGAGACATTATACTAAGCTAGTTTAGTAGTATTTTCAAGACCTTGCAATTGTTTATGAAGAACCCATCTGTTTTAACTGACTCACATATCAGACCTTGGACATTGTATTGTTTTGATGACAGGTGTCATTTGAGAAAGTCTGCTTACATTGTCAGTAAAGAAACTGTGGTTTTCTGCTCCATCCCTGTTATGTAGTTTGTTTCAGGATATCTGAAATGGGTGTATTGGGCAAACTTACATAAATGTCTGTTATTCCCCAAAACATGTATTAAACCTTCCAGTATAATCAGAGTGATGCTCATTTATTCATGTTTTAAACTTTGACAGTAACGCAACACCAACATATAAAAACCACTCAAAGTATTTTTGTCTAACACTTGCATACACTGTGTATGCATTTTAATTTAATCTTTGTAACCTTATATAGTAGGCAATTTTATTTTCCTCATTCTACAGAAGAGAAAAATGGGGCTAATGAGCAGTTAAGTGCTTGCATATGTCTTATAGTAAGTAGTGGAGTCAAGTTTTGAGTGTATGTCAGACTCAAGTCTGCATGCCTAACTATGATGATAAATCACCTCTCCTGAGTATTGAGGTCTTAAAATTATGTATTTAAAAATAGAAGGGGAAACAGACTTATATCATGGAAATCAGGATAAAAATTGTGCAAAACAGGCCTCCCGAGGAATTAAAAGTAGAAAGTCACCAAGAACGGAGGCAGTTCTTTGTGCTATGTCTTTCCCTGTGGTCACCTCTGTTCTCTTTCATTATTTTCTCTTTCCGCATATTTATTGGCTTCCTCTGTTTGCCTTACCACCTAGCCCATCTGACTACTCATAAAATGGTACATTCAACATCAGTGTGTTTATCACCCTAAAAGTCCAGAGCTGTGGCCAAGTCGTCCAGTTTTTCATAATCTCAGTATAATTTCCTGTGAGGAGAATCCTGCCATCCTGGCATAGGCTCAGGATTGTTTTCCTCTAGGTGAGGTGTCTGTCTATCCTTTGATCAGATAGCTGTGGCTGTGGATGGTAGATTGAGAGGGGGTGACTAGACACACACAGGAATGTACACTAATGCTGGTGAGTATTTGTGTGGGAAAAGGGTATGGCCTGAATAGAGCCCCAGAATGTGCCTATAATAACAACGTATATCAGATTTTATTAAAGTGCTGTCATAAAAATAACAGCACAAATACAACATTGAAGTTACAGGTGTGAGAAACTGAAATCAGTTTATTATGTGAAAACTAACTTCCCCAAACTGGATATGTAAAGCATTACTTTCAGTGGTACTAGAAGAGTTTATTTAAAAGAATCGTCTGAGTGAATCTTTTAAAAAGAATATTTGTCATTTATTTGCTGAGCACTCCCTTATGTACTTTGTCAATTTAGGATTCCCTATAGTAGGTTTGCATATAATTGGATGTATTTACCAGGGAATGCTACATTATTTGCCATACATTATTTGAAGACTCACTTCGTTGAATTTCAGATCCTATTTTCAGATTTCTCAATTCATGAATTGCAAACAAGAAGTATTTGTCTTTTGACAAATGAATACAAAGAAGGAATATTTGTCTTTTGTGTATGCATTTTCAGTTATTGGTGACTGTTTTAAAAATTTCTCTAGTTAGCCTACTTCATTGCTAAAATGAGGGGGGGTTTTTAACAGAGTTTTGGAAAAGTCTGAGCAGTCAGAATTATATGCTTTTTTCTTCTTTCGGATATTGGGAAAAGGTTCCATAAAACCTGATGATGTTTAGTGTGTTTGGTTCATTTAAACATTTTCCGAACAAAAATATTTCTAAGTATACTGGTTTCTAGTCACATTCTGTGATCAGCATGTTGAAGATCTGTAAGATACAGAATATACTTTTATTTCATGTGGTTTGTTACGAGTTATTGTGATATCCTGGAGTCATACTTCTCATTTTAAAACAGAAGTAGTTTTAGATGGTAATTCCAGGGAAAATACAATTCATTGTGTTTATTCAATTTTCACCGAACTTTCTTAGGAATAGATAGTTCTTTTATACCAGATGAGCTATAGGTATCTTCAAAAGTATAAAAAACTTTAAAAAAAAAAAAAAGGTTAAGTTTGTTTGGCATTTATCCATAAACTCATTCTGGCTTTTCTAAAATAGTTACGTGGCTAGAATGCCACATCTAGTCATGTGGAAATTTGCTTATTTTCTGAAACATATTGATCCTGAAATCACAGAACTCCACATTTAGATTGTTTATGTTCATGTAGTGAGGATACTTTTTTAGGACATTGTCTTTAATATATATTACATAAGTGAAACAGTTGCCATTTGTTCCAACTGATTGGACCATTTCCAAGACAGATTTCCTCCCTGCTCAGTCCATTATTACGATTTTCAGTCTAGAATTTCTTTCCAGCTCTTGGACCTTTTCCAAGATAGAGACAATTTCTGAGCATCTCTTTGGTAGTGATTTTTCCAAGTGTCGCTACTGGATTTTGAAGGTGTCAGTCAAGAAGAGTTAGATGACAGGAGGACTTGGAGCAATCAGGCAGCCCCCTTAAATATAACTTAAGGCAGCATTTAGTATAAAGGAATAAGGCACTATTTAAAGAAGACAACAGATTATATAGATTTTTCAGATTAGTACTTTTCAAACTTTTGATGATGAAGGACCAGATTTTTAATTTCCAGTATATATGTACAGGGTGGACAAGGTGAGCGTATTTATCACATGCTTGACCCAGATGCTGTGAAAGTGTTTTCTGATTGCCATAATGCTGACACTACTCTGCTGACCACATGTTCAACAGTGTTGTTGATCCTAGAACATTATTTCGTTATTTTGCTCCCAGGGTTGCTGAGCCTCAGAAAAGTTAAATGATTTGCTCAATATTATACAGCTGTTAAAATTTTCTTTTTCAGTTTCAGTAGAGAGCAACTCTACTCAGGCAGAATTTGGTCTTTTGTCTGAAGGTGGTGTTCATTGCTAGTGTAAAAGTCAGAAAAATATGCCTCTGGCATTTTTAACTGTGAGGAATTTTCAATTTCTGCATTGTGGACTTCTGAAATATTTTACCTGATCTTACAGTTTTGGAACAATAGAAAAACAAAAAAGATACCACGTAAAATAATGAAACAAGAAAAATCAGAAATATTGAGGTAGGATACCACGTAAAATAATGAAACAAGAAAAATCAGAAATATTGAGGTAGAAAAAGCATAAACAATTTAAAAACTATTAGTTTCACATAATTAGAGTAAAGGGTACATATGAGGAAAGTATCAAGAGATAAGGCCTAGAAGATTCTCAGAGATAAGATTAGTAAATGGTGTTAAATCATAAAAAGAAGTTTGCTTTTTATTGTTAGACAATGGGAAACGGTTAAAAAAGTAATATAGAACAGGTTAGTTTTTAACAAAGATAATTTTAATGCTTTCTATATTTTTTTTTAAGAGACAGGTTCTTGCCTTGTTGCCCAGGTTGGAGTGCAGTGGTGCAATCATAGCTCACTGCAGCCTCAAATTCCTGGGCTCAAGCAATTCTCCTGCCTCAGCCTATCTCTCTATATATTTTAAAGTAAGACTAATAGAAGGTGTGCTTCAGTTTTGTAAAGTATGCTTTAGCTCTAAACACCATAATCAAATGTCTTTGAATTAAAAGCAGTAGCTTAAAAAAGGCAGGAGAACATAGAAATATGATGCAGTAATTGAGAAGATTGTTCTGTTTTGAAACATCCCTGTCACCAAGTATTTGGTAAAAATGAATGCAGTGATATTGAGGCAGTATATTATGCTGTTGAATATAACCAAATGGCTTGCGTTGGACTCTCAGCTCTGATATTCGTTATTTTTTCAATCTTGGGCAAATTGCTTAGCCTCTTGGGCCTTGGTTTCTCATCTATAGAATGAAGAAAAATAATACTTTCCTTATAGGACTGTCGTAAAGTTAAATGACTTTCACTGTATTGACAGATATACAGTGGTCCCTTGGTGTCTATGGGGGATTAGTTTCAGGACTCCCTCTTACCCGTGGATACCAAAATCCATGGATACTTAAATCCCATATATAAAATGTTCCAGTATTTGGATGTAACCTACAGACATCCTCCCATATACTTTAAATTGTCTCTAGATTACTTATAGTACTTAATACAGTGTAAATGCTATGTAAATAGTTGTTGTATTATATTGTTTAGGGAATAATGATTTTTAAAACTCTGTACATGTTCAATACAGACACAGCCATCCGTTTTCTCCCCTAATATTCTCAATCCCACGAATACTGAACCCACAGATATGGAGGGGGTGACTGTAGACATCTATTTGTTATATAACTTAGAATAATATCTGGTAAATAATAAACATTGAATTAAGTACTTTTACTGCTGCTGCTGCTGGTGGTGGTGATTAGTAGCAGAAGACATTTCATTAAATACATTTTACAAACATGTATGAATAATATGACTACAATACCAAAAATTTACCAGTTACTGTTTGAAAATAGCCACCCACTGGATATCAGATTTTATTTTTTTCTCCAGTTATCAAGAGTAAGGTAGTGAATTTATATTTATCTTAGTGTTTTCTCTTCTATAGTTCATCAGAGAAGATATGAAATATAAAGATGCTACTAATAAACACAGCCATCTGCACAGAGAAGATAAACATATAACAATTGAGGATTTGTGGAAACGATGGAAAACATCAGAAGGTAAGACTGCCTTCGTGATCTGGCTCCCTCCCCTTCTGCACATCTAGCCTGCTTAGTTGTTGTTAACTCACTTATGCGTATGTTTTTACCAAAAAAATCAAAATAACATTTTTGTGAGGATATTTAAATTTTAGTAAATAATTTTCCCTTCTTGTTTTTGAAAGATGATTTTTGTCTTTCTGAGAGTTATTAAGCATCAGGCTGTTCTCATATAATTATAGTAGAATAAATAAGATAATGCATGTCTGAGAGCCTAAAGTTGTAAAGCATTATTTCAGCTATTACATGACATTATTATAAAAGGTTTAGCAAATAAATATACGGAAACACAAAGTTTTCTTTTTAGTTGTGGAGAATAGTTCCTAATGTTTTTAGGAGGCTATTACTGTTCAGCTTTTTCTTAAGTAAATCCTTTACGACGTCTCGTAATAGTTGCATGATAAAATTGGGTAATTGGTATTTTATTCCCTTTTCTACTGTGAAGTTCTCAAGCTGTTTTATGGACAGTAATTGTTTAGTACAAGAAAAGTCTGTGATCTAAAAATCTCAACTTGGTTCCTAATACTAGGCAGTTACTAAAATAAAAAAAATTTTTACAAGTCCACTAAGCTTACATTTTTTTTTGCAGTAACTCAACTAAAATTCCTTCTTTCTAATGCTTCTGTTCTTTCATGAAAGTCAGCAATTATATTGTAAGCATATATTTTTCTCTGAATAATTAAAGGAAATTAAAGGGACAGATTACCAATTAAGAGTGTAAAGAAATAATAAAGTTTACTTGAGTCATTATGATAACATTTAAAAGTGGGAAAATAAAACTGTCCCACCAATGCTCAGTGTTTTTCTTAGTGTAAAAGATGGTAGATAGCTTGCTTACATGTTTTTCTGTTGAAATATACTTGGGTTAGGGGAAGAAAGAAGAAAACAATTAAGGACTTAAAAGAAAAATATATAGACTTAAAAAACCTCTCCATTTCTCTTCCCTACACCATTTAAAAATAACATGAGCTTGGATAGGAATAGGAATAAACAAATACCAGTTTCATGAAGAAAAGTGAAAATGGTGGGGAACTCAGCAACAAACTTACCTTATTGACATGATATGGCTCAGCAATCCATAGATACTAAGAAGGGAGGTGGAGATCTATTACAGAGTCTATTGCTATTAGTATTTTTTTAAGGATTAAAATATGTAATACATTGATTGGAACCCACTTGACTATGTTTGAATGAAGAAAAAAAATATTTGACCACTTAGCTTTGTACTACCTTTATTCAGCCACCATCATCTCTTGCCTGGATAATTGTGGCAACCTAATTCATCTCCCTGCATTTGTGCTCTGCTGTAGTCTCTTCTTCACCTAGCAGAGTACTCTAAAATGTAAATTAGATCTGCCCATTACCCTGTAGTAGCTCAGAGTAATAGTCCAAATCTTTACAAAGACCTGTAAGCCTCTACATGTTCTGCCTTCTACTTCCACCTCTCTCTCATCTCTTACCTCTTCTCTTCCATCCATCTCTCTTGCTCACTGTGCTCCATTCATTCTGGACCTGTTGCTATTCCACAAATGCAGGAATGCACACTTCCTCGTGGCTAATTCCATCACCTCCTTTGTTGAAGTCTTTATCAAGGGCTATGCTCTCAGTGAAACCTCTCTGGCCACCCTGTTTAACATTGCTAACCTCCCCTTTTACTCATTTTTTTTTTTTCCTGGTACTCTTGATCTTTCTTACTCAGCTTCACACTTTCCTTTTCCCCTATCATGTATCACCTTCTAAGATACTATATAATTGGCTTATTCATTATATATATATCTCCCTTCTCTCTCTGCCTCACCCCCAAGAATAAGTTTTATAGAGCAGGGGAACTTTGTGTGTTTTGTTTATTAATGTATCCTAAATAAAGAGGACTCTATTCTTAAACTCCTTTTTGTTTTCCCACCCTAGTGACTTTGGTGAGATCTTTTGTGATCTATGAAAATGTTTGTTTGCTTGTTTTTTTTATTTTTCATTTTTTATTTTAAGCTAAGGCCTTTTCAAGCTGAATGACCTCTTAAACGTTTTTCCCTAGGCTTTCACCTTAATCTGAGATCTGACCATTATGATAATGAGGGATTTCCCCAGTTCAAACAGTTGGCCTAAGTTATCTCCTCTCTGCTTCCTTTTCTCTAAGCCCCGGTTGGCTATATAACCTTACAGAGCCTGGGAGAAGTAGTCTCAGGACTCCTACTAATGCAGCTGTATGGGATGAAAGAGAGAGGAGTCAAGTAATAATAAACTTTCACTAGAAGTTTTATAATGACCTAGTTGATTTTTCTCAACCCATGTCAGACTCTGTTTATTAAAGGGGTCATGTAAGGGTTGGGCGTTGTTGCTATAGCACTGATTTTTAGAACACTCAGGCTCCAGGAGGAGTCCCAGGGACAGGGCATGTTGAGTGTGCAGGGCTCTGCTTTTATGTGTTATATTTAGTTTCTGTTTAAAATTTATCTTGAGAAACGAAAAGTAGTTCTTCTGAAAAAGTTTGAAAACTGCAGATTAGAATGTACACCTAACAATAACAGGTAATTCAAGGTTGTTTACTTGAATATATACAAAAACGTATGGGTGTGTATGTATATAACACACACTCACATACACACACGTGCAAATATATGCATTCATTCTTTGCTCATCATTGTTGTGTCTCCCGTGCCTAGCGCAGTGCATTCACTTAGTATTCAATAGTGAATATTCACTTTGATATTCAGTAAATCATTGTTGAATGAATGAAAGTGTAATGCCTGATAAGTATTGGATGCTCAGTAATTCAGTTGATCAAATGTTTTGAGTACAGGTGTTTCTGTTATAAGACATTACGTGCATTTCTTAAAAATTTTTGTTTTTTAAAATTATGAACTTAAAAATGACAGTTTAGGGGAAAAATGGGACTGAAGGAGAATATTCAAAACCTTGTTAGCCATAGCATTAACAGTAGTAATAAAAATACTAGTACAGGCCAGGTGCGGTGGCTCATGCCTGTAATCCCAGCACTTTGGGAGGCCGAGGCGAGCAGATCACCTGAGGTCAGGAGTTCAAGACCAGCCTGGCCAACATGGCAAAACCCTGTCTCTACTAAAAATACAAAAATTAACCAGACTTGATGGCACGCTCCTGTAATCCCAGCTGCTAGGGAGGCTGAGGCAGCAGAATCACTTGAACCCGGGAGTGTGCTACTACACTCCATCTCAAAAAACATATATATATACTAGTACCACTAAAAAGAATTTTAAATTCCTAATCAATACATACTATATAGTAGATGGAGGAATTTACATTAAAAATAATGAAGATAACTTTATAGAAAGATGGATGGGGCGTTCTAGTAGAGTTGAGGTTGCTAAAAAATGAAGACAAGGGCAAAGTGCATGAAGGTGAGAACCGAGCAACAAGCATTTCCAAGACAGAGGCTCTGGCCAAATTGAGCAAAGATAAAGAAGGAGGGTAAGTGGAAGCTCCTGTTTGTAGCTTGCTGTATTGGCAGTTAGTATACTTTGCATCCATTTGATATTACTTGCTGATGTGAAATGAAACCGTGTTTGGAAAAGTCACATATGAAATGATATGACTTTTGCATTGACGTGACCCCTGATTACTAGTGGCACATAAACTAATTCATGTTACAGAAGCACATGCAGCAAAATAGACTGTATCTATTAGGTGCTAAATGAGCATTGCATTGGATCCTGGGGATTAATGATGAGTTAAACGTGGATCTGGGGTATACAGAGCAAATTGCTGAGTAGGAAACACAAAGAAAAAAATAATTACACTATAAGATGATATGTACAATAATAGCAGTAAATTTAGGGTATGGAGGTAGCTCACCGGAGGGAGTGATTAGTTCACTATTATACACAGAAGATAACGTTTGGGATGGGCGCTGAAGGTTGACCCAGGAGTTCTAGAAGGAGACAAGAAGTAGAACATAAATGGTAGCTCCTCCATGGCATCTTTTTCTTTTTTTCTTGAAATATACAGGGTCTTGCTCTGTCACCCAGGCCAGAGTGCAGTGGTGTGATCATACCTCACTGCAGTCTCAAATTCCTGGGCTCAAGTGAACCACTGGAGTAGTTGAGACTGTCGGCGTGCACCACCACTCCTGGCTTATTTTTTGTTTTTTGTTGGGATGAGATCTTACTATGTTGCCCAGTCTGGTTTCCAGCTCCTGACCTCAAGCAGCCCTCCTGTCTTGGCCTCGTAAAGCGCTAGGATTACAGATGGGAGTCACCACACCCAGCCTCCTTCTTTAGTTACCTGAAAATTTGCTAGAAGTGAAAGTGGAGGTGGCATGCTATAGGGAGTATGTAGGCTTTCAAACTGTACCGCTTTAAATTCTGGCTCTTCTATTTATGAACAGTGAGACATTGGACAGATTTTGAAAATTCACTTATAAAATGTAATTCTTGTGTGACATAAATGAGTAATGTAGTAAAAGTACCTGGTGTAATTTCTGGCAGCACCTGTTAGGCACGTAGTAAAGGTTGATTCTCTCATTCAGTAATAATGTGAAATAAACTGAAAAATTCAGCCATATTCAAAGTTTTATACTGTTTTTGACTTGGTCTCACAATATTTATAAAATGAACAGACTAAGCTATATATGTACCATCGTTGTGTGCAAACTCTGGACAGTGAAATGTACCCAAAATCTTTCTGGAATGTTGTCAACTGCGGAAAAGTAAAATTATTTTATGCAGAAGTTGATCCTGACCTCAAATAGAATTTCAACAGTGACTTTAATGCTCTGTGTGTGTGTGTGTAGAGAGAATGCTTGGTCAAGTTGCACATGGCAACTGTCTAATGCAAATGAAAGCCATTTAAAAACTAGTATTAGATTTCAGATAGATTTTGATAAACTAGATACGTTGTGAGAATTACTGAATGTACTTAAATAGTAGCCAGATACCTAATGCAGGAAAATATAGATAGAAAATTATTGGTTATATACAAGATTTAGGAACTGTAATAGATAAAAAACTGATTAAGTAATATACTGTTTTTAAAATGAAAAGTCACTGGGTTAGTTATTATAACATGTGACAACCATGAGGTAATCTTTCCATCCTGTTCAGCACAAATCTTAACCTACCTAAGGTCGCTGTTTAATTTTAGGCTTTACAAATTGAATTGACATTTGGAAATTTTAGAGAATATTTATTTATTTATTTTTAAGGATTAAAAATTTAAAGGAACTGAAATAGTCTGAGAGAAGAAAGATACAGGCACTTAATAGTGGTTATATTCAAGAGTACCTAAAGGCTAGCCAGAGATTAAATGACCAAGAGTATTTTCTTTTTGTTTAGGACAGCGTAAATATAAATATTTTATAAAAGAAAATATAAAGAAAAAAATTCTGACCATAGATATAAAATTCCTAAAAGTAAGGGAAGTTATAAATATTTAAAAAATATATAGAACCTTTATATCCATAAGATTTTTCTTCTGGATGTGAAAGTATAAAGGGATTTCTAAGTGTTGATAAAATCCAGCAGCTCTTTAAAGTGTATGATGTTGGTTACAATGAGACTGGAATAAAAAAAATTGTAAATAGAAAAGTGTGTATTGTTTAACATTATCAGAAGAGTAACTCAAAACATAAGCTTTGCAGATAATAAGGTAGTGTTACCTTTGTGGCATCCATCAACAAAATATTTATTTGTATATTTACAACATGCATCACACTCATTAGTAGAAAATAAGGAAGTATGAGAGACAACCTTTCTCCTCCAGGAGCTTAACAATGTTTTGCATGTATGCAGATGAAATGTTAAATAGCAATTCAAGAAGGTTTGATTAAATACTATGTAAATGACATGATTGTGGGAATCTAAGAGAATGGACAGATTTATTACAGGGAAGGCTTCATTAGGGAGATGGCTCTTCAACAGGACTTTGAAAGATAAAATTTTCATAGAAATAAGAAAGAGAGGGATATACAAGTTAGCACATTAAAATGAGTCTAGATGTAAATGCTAAATCCTTCAATAAGCATAATTTATACAAGAGATAATACATTTTTAGTGTATGTGAGATAATAAACACTTAAAATTTTGTCATTTGCTCTTAACATGTAGTGTGTAACCATCTTGTGTCTTAGTTCTGTCATCTGTTAAATGGGAGTAAAAGTTGTCTACCGCATAGTAAGTGATGAACAGATATCTGTTATTACTGTTTTTGTAAGGTAAATCTGACCATGGCACATTTATGGGATATTGCAGACTCATATTGCTGGAAGAGGCAGCTGAGTTGGAGAATACTGGGAGATTGGGTCAGAAAAAGAGACCAGACTATAGTGAGTCTCTGTGTAAATCTGATGAGCAGCTCCAAGAGTGGCAAGTATGATTCCACTCATATTCCAGTGTTTACCAGTCCATAGTGATTCCCTGGAGCACTGTATTAAGGAAGCTTGGTCTGTATCTGTCTTGATAGCAAAAAAGGATATTATTTTAGCAATTATCTATTAGCAGTATTTTACTGTGTGGGAGGTGGTAGTGTACTTTAGCGTTTTATCATCATTGTAAGAGCTACTATAGCTTCTTGCTTTAGAAGGCCTGGTAATGTAGAAGAGTTATAAAAAGACAAATTCACTGTTGGCAGGAACATTAGCATTGAGTTGAATATAATGTGGCTTTGAGTGGGAAGAATGAAACGTGAATTCTGAGCAGTGTCTTAAAGGAAGATTTGGGTTAACTTTTCCCTTGTGTTTAGAATGAATTCCAGTTTTTTTCTCCCTGTGATTTTTGGATCCACTGGGCTTGGAGGGGAGTTTATTTAACTGATTCACACAGGAAAAATTTTTTAGTAAATACTTATTATGAGAAAGTCCTTGTCCTAGGTTCAAAAGATACACAGATGAAGTATATGTTCTCTGTCCTCCACCTGTCTACAGTCCGTTGGAGAAAGATCTTTTAACAAGTAATTAAGGGATGTGCTACTGAGATTATGTAGAAGGCACTATGAGATAATAAGAAGAAAAGCATGTCCATCCACCTGCAGAAGTAAAGCCAGACGAGCTGCATCAAGGGACATTTACTTTTCCTCTCTTGTCACCCCTTCAGTGAGAGACACTGTGCTAGATTAATAGCTAGGAGGATAATTGTACTTAATATAGCGCATTGAAAAAACTCAAGGCTGTTAATATGCTACAAATACCTGTGCTATTTTAGTAAATCAGGTTTTAACACTTTTTAGCTTTCCTACAGTGCTTTTATCTTTAGGAGAAGCTCTTGTTATAGCCACAGTGGAGGGATTGAGTTTTAATTGTTCACAGAAAGGAGCTTATGCAAGGGAAGGCCCATTCTTGAGGTAGAGTGTAGTTTCAGAATAACAGATGTCATCATTTCTACCACTAACAAAAGGTCTTTAATAGTCCAAGTTTCTTCTGTGAAGAGAATAGGTGACACCAGTATGTTGCTCATTCGCTCTGTCAAGCAACATTTAAGGGATTTTAACATGGGTTTGCTAGAAAAATAGTGTAAGTCTTTCTTGATTAATTTACAAATTTGGCAAACACTGTTCTGTATTAATCATTAGTTAGAATGGATTTTTGTACTTCATACAGAGTTTGCACCCTTTTCCCTTTATTATCAAATAGCTTTCTTTTTATCATAAAATTATCCAAATGAGTTCAGAGCACTCACAGTAAGTTGCTGATTGCTCTTAATCATGAGCTTATGTTGCCTTTTTAGTTTCTATTACCTTCACTTCAAATCTACCCATCAGGGCTGTTTCGGTTTTATTAATTTTCCTCTTTTTCTCTTTCTCTTTCTGTTTTATTATTGTCAGCTCTTCCTCTTTTACTTAAGTACACTTGAGTTTTGGAGATTTTGGATCATTGCATATACTGATTTGCTGGGATTAATTCTGTCTTTTTAGTTTGTGGAAGATACTTAACTTTGAGACAATCCTGCCTTCTTTACATAGATTGTTCTTGGTTTTGTTCTGAAATAGAGACTCCCTCAGAAGAAGATGCAGAGACCAACTACCTATCACATCTCTCTGTCCTGTAGAAAACTTGACAATTCTATTCTGTAGGAACACGTGAAATAAATGTTTTGAGCCTTGTTTTTTCTCACATAACAAGTTTTCCAGTATATAATTCAACATATGAAGCTTTTCTTGTGATTTAAGGAGATACTATTCTAAGATTGTTGGTGAGTTTGCCTTATGGTTTTCTATACACCTGAATTATTCTACATTTCTTCTCTGCTATGTTCACAGACTCAAGGGATACCTCAAGGTTGGAGTACAGTAACAGAACCTTCTGCAGAAGGTAAAAATGAGGGCTGTCCACTTTTCACTGTGATGGACTATCTAGAAAACAGTAGCCTTTTTTGGACATCATATTGTCCTTTCTACCCTTTTCCTGATAGTTGGAAAACAGTTGCATATGCATATGTGTTACATTTTCCTTTATCCGTCTTTGTTTTGGGAAAGGGGTGGGAAGGAGGGACTCAGGAAATAGTTTTAGATTTTCAAATATATGTTATTGCAGGAGAGTCACTATATTAAATTCTACTTTATGTGGAACAAATATTTTATTCCCACTGCTTTTGAATAAGGGACTTGTTTGTTGAGTATGACATTGTCTTCAAAGATGGTCAGTTAAATTTTTTTTTCTTTTCAGACAAATCTTACGCTTACTTGAGTCTTTTCCCCCCATTTAACTGAATGTTACTTAGCATTTTAGTAGCGACCGTAATAGATATAATGTAAATTACAAATATTAATACAATGAAAACTAAAACTTTCCAAGGTATTAGCCAGCCCTTTCAATTTGAATATGACCTTTGCTCTTTCTAAAAATTCTAAACATTTCTATGATTCTGATATGTGTATTTATGTATATATTACATATATAAATATATAGCTCAGGGGAAATGAATGATAAAAAATAGAATAAATCACTTAGCATGTTTTTGTATCTTAAAAACCGTTTCACTCTCTGGATGGTTACTCTGCATAGAATAGCACTAATAAAACTTATATCTTTCTATCTTTCTCATCTCATCTGGTTTTATATTTTAAAGATAAGAACCTCTTCAATAAAAGGTCCTCAGAAAGCATTCTTCCAACCCTTGGATAATCTTCTGTTTCTCCCACTCTTTGCATCAACATTAATTCTTTCAGGATGCTGAAAATAATAGATCATTTAGATACTTTTGATTTCAGTGTTTTAATCAGATAATTACTTACTAGTTTGAAATTAAGCATCTAGATCAGTCTGACAAAATGAAACAGAATGGCAGTTTTCATAGAAGGAAATTTATAATTTTTATTTCCATCAACTTTTCTTACCAAGTAATCAGCTTAAAAAATGCAAAACAGGTGTTTATCACTAGGAGATTATAGTTGCATAAGGGCAATGTTCTAAAATCAAACAGAGATTTGTGATTCCCTCACGTAAAGGTATAATAATTCAAGTCATATAAATTGAGAGTTCACTAAAAGAAGGAAAGGGAGAGAGTAGCCTTGGGGAATACTGGCATTAAGGCAAAGGCAAAGAATTGATGAATGAAATCAGTAATGGCCATCGGAGACATGGAGGGAGAATCAGGAAGGCACAGTGTCAGCATTTAGAGAGGGGAGTGTTTTCAGGGAGGGACAGACGGTTATATAGTAGGGCGCATAGACTTGCCATATTGCAAAGTGTCTGCCAAGAGTCCTCCTGAAGAATTCTTCGTTTAGGTCTCAGTAGTAAGAATAGATGTACTGCTGAGCAGACGTTTTGTGTTTATATTGTGAATGCTGTGACTGATTTTGTTTCCTCCTTTGTCTGCCTTTTGTAACTGTTATTAAGGATCTCATATATTTTGTAAGTGCCTTTAACGGAGCTTCACTTTATCTTTCTGGTCCAGCGACATCTTTCATCTTTTATTCTCTTTGCATTGTATGCATCTTCGTAAGTGATTTCTTTTCTCCCTTTTCCTCCTCTCCCACCCCTCTCCTCCAACAAGTGGGGGTTAGAGAGAGGAAAGATGAAGAGTGGCTAGTAGCTTGACACAGAGAAATACTATGTATGTGAAAAAACCCATTAGATTTGGGAAGAATAAAATTATTGTTAACAGGCAGGAAGATCAGTAGTTTGAGACTAGCCTGGCCAACAAAGTGAGACCCCATCTCTACAAAAAATAAAAAAAAATTAGCCAGGCTTGGTAGTATGCACCTGTGGTCCCTGCTACACAGGAGGCTGAGGCAGGAGGATCACATGCACTCAGGAGGTCAAGGCTGCAGTGAGCCATGTTTGTGCCACTGCACTACAGCCTGGATGACAGACTGATACCCTGTATCCAAAAAAAAAAAAATCAGTAACCTTCAGGAAATTTAAATATTGGTATGGGGAATGGAGCGACAGAGACGCACACTCACACACACACTCAAATCCTGAGGAAGATTTAAGTGGAAGCAACCCAAGTGTCCATTGATGAATGAATGGATAAGCAAAATGTGGAATATACATAGAAGGGAATAGTAAGAAAATTCTGACATATGCACAACATGAATAAACCTTGAGAACATCATGCTAAGTGAAGAAAGCCAGTCACGTAAAAAATATTGTGAGATTCCACTTCCACGAGGTACTTAGAGTAGTCAGAATCATAGAGACAGAAAGTAGAATGTTGGTTGCCAGGGTCTGTGGGGAGGAGAGAACAGAGAGTTGTTGAATGGATACAGAATTTCAGTTTTGTGTAATAAATTGAAAAGAGTTCTGGGGATGGATTGTGATGATGGTTGCACAACAATATGAATATCCTTCATACCACTGAATTGTATACTTAAAATTGGTTAGGATGGTAAATTTTATGTTATGGGTATTTCACCACAATGAAAGGATTTGAGAGAATGAGTGTGTACAAAGTAGAAACAGTGGGTGACCCCCTATTTAAGGAATAGGCGAGAAAATGGAGGGAAATGTAATGGTAGTTTTAAATGGGTTGTCTGATCAAGTAGAAAGTTTTCTTAAGAACTTGTAGATCTAGGCTACTTAAAAGACAAAAGGGAAGCACTGGACTGATATTTTTAAACTTGAACATTAAAAAATAATTCAGCAATTACTTTTTGAACACCTACTATGCATTAGAGGTAGTCTTATTATATATTTTGTTTCATGTCAGCCTTATTACATATTTTGTTTCATGTCAGCTTTCTTTTTCTTCATGGATAGTTGTATCAGTTTATGGATTGAAAAGATTTTGTTAGGCTAATAAGAAAATAATTTAAACTCAGACAGGCAAGAAACTTGTTGACAGAATAATTCTCCATTGCTGGATGGCAGTGACTCACAGGCATATCACTAACAATTTTTAAATCCTTCTTAGAATTCATTTTCTGTGATGAATTTGTGTGACAATCATTGAACAATGTCTTGAACTTTGTGGAAGGGGATAGAGGCAGGATGGGGAGAGCTGCAGTGAAGGGGCAAGTAATTAGAGAAGGGTGGCCCAAGAGATTCCTTCACTTTTAAATTGGCTTATGCATTTGTTTGGTTTCTGAATTATATATTGTAAGCATATAGAATTCTAACATCATTATTTTCCCTGTTTTGACCAGTACCAAATACTTTGTGGGAGACTTTTAATGATAGTGCTACAGCTCTACTGCAATGAATAATAATAGGTTTCTGTGTGCTAGTTGCATTCCCACTGATCCAGAGCCTGTGACCTTAGCAAAGGTAAGCATATCCCAGATTGCAGTGTGAGATAGTTGAAGATTGATCTGCTTTGTTAGTGGTCTAAATTTCTGTCATCTGTTTTTAATGAGCATGCTCAACTGCATGAATCTGTTGATATCCTTAGACTGCATTATCTTTTAGATGTGTAATTGGAAGCTTTTGAATGAGGGAAGGTGAAGTTTTAAGTTAGTGAATGTATGCTTTAGGACTGTGTCTGGATTCTTTGAGTGGTTTTCAAGAATGCCCAAAAGAGTAATCACTCTAGATTCTAATGGAACTACAGTATATTAAGTACAGGAGGCTGAATTTATCACAAAACTAAATGCTTAATAAATTCCTGTGCATAACTGATTGTTCAACACGCTTTGTTGAGTGGCTTGAAATTACAGTAGAGTATATCTTCTTTTTTACTACAAAGTTTTATTTTAAAATTTGAGCAGTTTGTCTAAGTCTTTTAAAATATATGAGTAATCTTTTTACTTAAAATAAATTATATTTTCCAAAATAAAGATAATGAGAAGACTAACTTTGTCTTGCATTTTTGCAGACCTCTTCAATGTCTGACTCATTGGAGGGTAGTTAGATTCTCATAGCTGCTTCTGTATCCAATCTGTTTTAGGATGTTGTTTTGGTTTTAGTGTATATATGTATTTTTATTATTTTTTTAAATTATACTTTAGGTTGTAGGGTGCATGTGCACAACGTGCAGGTTTGATACCTAGGTATACATGTGCCATGTTGGTTTGCTGCACCCATTAACTTATTTACATTAGGTATTTCTCCTAATGCTATCCCTCCCCCAGACCCCCACCTCCTGACAGGCCCCAGTGTGTGATGTTCCCTACCCTGTGTCCCAGTGATCTCATTGTTCAATTCCCACCTATGAGTGAGAACATGCGGTATTTGGTTTTCTGTCCTTGTGATAGTTTACTGAGAATGATGGTTTCCAGCTGCATCCATGGCCCTGCAAAGGACATTAACTCATCCTTTTTTATGGCTGCATAGTATTCCATGGTGCATATGTGCCACATTTTCTTAATCCAGTCTATCATTGATGGACATTTGGGTTGGTTCCAAGACTTTGCTATTGTGAATAGTGCTGCAGTAAGCATACGTGTGCATGTGTCTTTATAGCAGTATGACTTATAATCCTTTGGGTATATACCCAGTAATGGGATGACTGGGTCAAATGGTATTTCTAGTTCTAGATCCTTGAGGAATGGCCACACTGTCTTCCACAATGGTTGAACTAATTTACACTCCCACCAACAGTGTAAAAGCATTCCTATTTCTCCACATCCTCTCCAGCATCTGTTGTTTCCTGACTTTTTAATGATTGTCATTCTAACTGGCGTGAGATGGTATCTCATTGTGGTTTCTATTTGCATTTCTCTGATGACCAGTGATGACGAGCATTTTTTCATATGTCTGTTGGCTGCTTAGATGTCTTCTTTTGAGAATTGACTGTTCATATCATTCACCCACTTTTTGATGGGGTTGTTTGCTTTTTTCTTGTACATTTGTTTAAATTCTTTGTAGATTCTGGATATTAGCCCTTTGTCAGATAGGTAGATTGCAAAACTTTTTTCCCACTTTGTAGGTTGTCTGTTCACTCTGATGATAGTTTTGTTTACCGTGCTGAAGCTCTTTAGTTTAATTAGGTCCCATTTGTCAATTTTGGCTTTTGTTGCCATTGCTTTTGGTGTTTTAATCATGAAGTCCTTGCCCATGCCTATGTCCTGAATGGTATTGTCCAGGTTTTCTTCTACGGTTTTTATGGTTTTAGGTCTAACACTTAAGTCTTTAATCTATCTTGAATTAATTTTTGTATAAGGTGTAAGGAAGGGATCCAGTTTCAGCTTTCTACATATGGCTAGCCAGTTTGCCTAGCACCATTTATTAAATAGGGAATCCTTTCCCTATTTCTTGTTTTTGTCAGGTTTGTCAAAGATCAGATGGTTGTAGATGTGTGGTGTTATTTCTGAGGCCTCTGTTCTGTTCCATTGGTCTATATATCTGCCTTGGTACCAGGACCATGCTGTTTTGGCTACTGTAGCTTTATAGTATACTTTGAAGTCAGGTAGTGTTATGCCTCCAGCCTTGTTCTTTTTGCTTAAGATTGTCTTGGCAATGTGGGCTCTTTTTTGTTTCCATATGAGCAGTAGTTTTTTCCAGTTTTACGAAGAAAGTCATTGGTAGCTTGATGTGGATAACATTGAGTCTATAAATTACCTTGGGCAATATGGCCATTTTCATGATATTGATTCTTCCTATCCATGAACATGGAATGTTCTTCCATTTGTTTGTGTCCTCTTTTATTTCACTGAGCAGTGGTTTGTAGTTCTCCTTGAAGAGGTCCTTTACATCCCTTGTAAGTTGGATTCCTAGGTATTTTATTCTCTTTGAAGCAATTGTGAATGGGAGTTCACTCATGATTTGGCTCTCTGTTTGTCTGTTACTGGTGTATAAGAATGCTTGTGATTTTTGCACATTGATTTTGTATCCTGAGACTTTGCTGAAGTTGCTTATCAGCTTAAGGAGATTTTGGGCTGAGACAATGGGGTTTTCTAAATATACAATCATGTCAACTGCAAACAGGGACAATTTGACTTCCTGTTTTCCTAATTGAATACCTTTTATTTCTTTCTCTTGCCTGATTGCCCTGGTCAGAACTTCCAACGCTATGTTGAATAGGAGTGGTGAGAGAGGGCATCCTTGTCTTGTACTAGTTTTCAAAGGGAATGCTTCCAGTTTTTGCCCATTCAGTATGATACTGGCTGTGAGTTTGTCATAAATAGCTCTTATTATTTTGAGATATGTTCTATCAATACCTAATTTATTGAGAGTTTTTAGCATGAAGGGTGTTGAATTTTGTCACAGGCCTTTTCTGCATCTATTGAGATAATCATGTGGTTTTTGTCTTTGGTTCTGTTTATGTGATAGATTACGTTTATTGATTTGTGTATGTTGAACCAGCCTTACATCCCAGGGATTAAGCCAACTTGATTGTGGTGGATAAGCTTTTTGATGTGCTGTTGGATTCGGTTTGCCAGTATTTTATTGAGGATTTTCACATCAAAGTTCATCAGGGATGTTGGTCTAAATTTTTCTTTTGGCCGGGCGCGGTGGCTCAAGCCTGTAATCCCAGCACTTTGGGAGGCCGAGACGGGTGGATCACGAGGTCAGGAGATCGAGACCATCCTGGCTAACACAGTGAAACCCCGTCTCTACTAAAAAATACAAAAAACTAGCCGGGCAAGGTGGCGGGCGCCTGTAGTCCCAGCTACTCGGGAGGCTGAGGCAGGAGAACGGCGTGAACCTGGGAGGTGGAGCTTGCAGTGAGCCGAGATCCGGCCACTGCACTCCAGCCTGGGCAACAGAGCAAGACTCCGTCTCCAAAAAAAAAAAAAAATTTTTTCTTTTTTTGTTGTGTCTCTGCCAGGCTCTGGTATCAGGATGATGCTGGCCTCATTAATAAAATGAGTTAGGGAGGATTCCCTCTTTTTCTACTGATTGGAATAGTTTCAGAAGGAATGGTACCAGCTCCTCTTTGTACCTCTGGTAGAATTTGGCTGTGAATCCATCTGGTCCTGGACTTTTTTTTGGTTGGCAGGCTATTAATTATTACCTAAATTTCAGAATCTGTTATGGGTCTATTCAGAGATTCAACTTCTTCCTGGGTTAGTCTTGGGAGAGTGTATGTGTCCAGGAATTTATCCATTTCTTCTAGATTTTCTAGTTTATTTGCGTAGGGGTGTTTATAGTATTCTCTGATGGCAGTTTGTATTTCTGTGGGATCGGTGGTGATATCCTCTTTATCATTTTTTATTGTGTCTATTTGATTCTTCTCTCTTGGTTTTTATTAATCTTGCTAGAGGTCTATCAATTTTGTTGATCATTTCAAAAAACCAGCTCCTGGATTCATTGATTTTTTTGAAGGGTTTTTTTGTGTCTCTATCTCTTTCGGTTCTGCTCTGAACTTAGTTATTTCTTGCCTTCTCCTAGCTTTTGAATTTGTTTGCTTTTGCTTCTCTAGTTCTTTTAATTGTGATGTTAGGGTGTCGATTTTAGATCTTTCCAGCTGTCTCTTGTGGGCATTTAGTGCTATAAATTTCCCTCTACACACTCCTTCAAATGTGTCCCAGAGATTCTGGTTATGTTATATCTTTGTTCTCATTGGTTTTGAAGAACATCTTTATTTTTGCCTTCATTTCGTTATTTACCCAGTAGGAGCAAGTTGTTCAGTTTCCATGTAGTTGTGCAGTTTTAAGTGAGTTTCTTAATCCTGAGTTCTAATTTGATTGCACTGTGGTCTGAGAGACAGTTTGTCATGATTTCTGTTCTTTTACTTTTGCTGAGGAGTGCTTTACTTCCAATTATGTGGTCAATTTTAGAATAACTGCAGTGCGATACTGAGAAGAATGTATATTCTGTTGATTTGGGGTGGAGAGTTCTGTAGATGTCAGTAGGTCTGCTTGGTGCAGCGCTGAGTTCAAGTCCTGGATATCCTTGTTAACCTTCTGTCTCGTTCATCTGTCTAATATTGACAGTAGGGTGTTAAAGTCTCCCATTATTATTGTGTGGGAGTCTAAGTCTCTTTGTAGGTCTCTAAGAACTTGCTTTTTGAATCTGGGTGCTCCTGTATTGGGTGCATATATATTTAGGATAGTTAGCTCTTCTTGTTGAATTGATCCCTTTACCATTATGTAATGACCTTCTTTGTTTCTTTTGATTTTTCTTGGTTTAAAGTTTGTTTTATCAGAGACTAGGATTGCAACACCCGCTTTTTTTTTGCTTTCCATTTGCTTGGTAGATGTTCCTCCATCTCTTTATTTTGAGCCTATGTGTGTCTTTGCATGTGAGGTGGGTCTCCTGAATACAGCACACTGATGGGTCTTGACTCTTTATGCAATTTGCCAGTCTGTGTCTTTTAATTGGGGCGTTTAGCCCATTTACATTTAAGGCTAATATTGTTATGTGTGAATTTGGTCCTTTCATTATGATGTTAGCTGGTTATTTTGCCTGTTAATTAACGCAGTTTCTTCCTAGCATTGATGGTCTTTACAAGTTGGCATGTTTTTGCAGTTGCTGGTACCAGTTGTTTCTTTCCATGTTTAGTGCTTCCTTCAGGAGCTCTTATAAGGCAGGCTTGGTGGTGACAGAATCTCAGCATTTGCTTGTCTGTAAAGGAGTTAATTTCTCCTTTACTTATGAAGCTTAGTTTGGCTGGATATGAAATTCTGGGTTCAAAATTCTTTAGGAATGTTGAATATTGACCTCCACTCTCTTGTGGCTTATAGGGTTTCTGCCGAGAGATCCCCTGTTAGCCTGATGGACTTCCCTTTGTGGGTAACCCCACCTTTCTCTCTGGCTGCCCTTAACATTTTTTCCGTCATTTCAAACTTGGTGAATCTGACAATTATGTGTCTTGGTGTTGCTCTTTTCGAGGAGTATCTTTGTGGTGTTCTCTGTGTTTCCTGAATTTGAATGTTGGCCTGCCTTGCTAGGTTGCAGAAGTTCTCCAGGATAATATCCTGAGAGTGTTTTCCAGCTTAGTTCCATTCTCCCCATCACTTTCAGGTATTTTGTGAAAAGACTTTGTTTGGTCTTTTCACAATCCCATATTTCTTGGAGGCTTTGTTCGTTTATTTTTACTCTTTTTTCTCTAACCTTGT
The DNA here is from genome assembly GCF_003255815.1 of Theropithecus gelada. Lineage (NCBI taxonomy): Eukaryota > Metazoa > Chordata > Mammalia > Primates > Cercopithecidae > Theropithecus > Theropithecus gelada. Next base: position 25,846,733 of record NC_037672.1, read on the forward strand.
CTTCTCACTTTATTTCATTAATTTGATCTTCATTCACTGATACCCTTTCTTCCACTTGATCAAATTGGCCATTGAAGCTTGTGCATGCATCATGAAGTTCTTGTGCCATGGTTTTCAGCTCTATCAGGTCAATTAAGGTCTTCTCTACACTGTTTGTTCTAGTTAGCCATTCATCTAATCTGTTTTCATGGTTTTTAGCTTCCTTGCGATAGGTTTGAACATCCTCCGTTAGCTCGGAGAAGTTTGTTATTACCAAACTTCTGAAGCCTACTTCTGTCAACTCATCAAAGTCATTCTCCGTCCAGCTTTGTTCCCTTGCTGGCGAGGAGCTGCGATCCTTTGGAGTAAAAGAGGTGCTCTGATTTTCAGAATTTTCAGCTTTTCTGCTCTGGTTTCTCCCCATCTTTGTGGTTTTAGCTACCCTTGGTCTTTGATGTTGGTGACCTACAGATGGGGTTTTGGTGTGGATGTCCTTTTTGTTGATGTTGATGCTATTCCTTTCTGTTTGTTAGTTTTCCTTCCAACAGTCAGGTCCCTCAGCTGCAGGTCTGTTGGAGTATGCTGGAGCTCCACTCCAGACCCTGTTTGCCTGGACATCACCAGCGGAGGCTGCAGAACAGCAAATATTGCTGCATGATACTTCCTCTGGAAGCTTCGTCTCAGAGGGGCAGCCGCCTATATGAGGTGTCTGTTGGCCCCTACTGGGAGGTGTCTCCCAGTTAGGCTACACGGGGGTCAGAGACCCACTTGAGCAGGCAATCTATCCATTCTCAGAGCCCAGACGCTGTGCTGGCAGAACCACTGCTCTCTTCAGAGCTGTCAGACAATGATGTTTAAGTCTGCAGAAGTTGACTGCTGCCGTTTGTTCAGCTATGCCCTGCCCACAGAGGTGGAGTCTAGAGGCAGTAGGCCTTGTTGAGCTGCAGTGGGCTCCACCCAGTTCCAGCTTCCCAGCTGCTTTGTTTACCTACTCAAACCTCAGCAATGGCAGACGCCCCTCCCAAAGCCAGGCTGCCACCTGGCAGTTCTATCTCAGACTGCTGTACTAGCAGTGAGCAAGGCTTCATGGGCGTGAGACTGGCTGAACCAGGCACAGGAGAGAATCTCCTTGTCTGCCGGTTGCTAAGACCTTGGGGAAAGTGCAGTATTTGGGCAGAGTGTCCCGTTTTTCTAGGTAATCTGTCATGGCTTCCCTTGGCTAGGTAAGGGAAATCCCCTGACCCCTTGTGCTTCCCGGGTGAGGTGATGCCCTGCCCTGCTTCAGCTCACCCACTGTGGGCTGCATGCACTGTCCAAACAGTCCCAACGAGATGAACCAGGTACCTGTTGGAAATACAGAAATCACCCATCTTCTGCCTTGATCACGCTGGAGCTGCAGACCGGAGCTGTTCCTATTCGGCCATCTTGGGAGTCTTTTTTTTTTCTTTTAGTGACAAGAGATGGAGACTCAAATTACTTCAGGTAATGAGAAGTTCATTGTAAAGATGCTTGATCACCAATGATTTGATTGATTGTAAGTTACAAAAATCAGACTTACCTGCTTTATTTATGTGTAATCAAAAATTTATACTGTAATCCCAGCACTTTGGGAGGTCTAGGCAGACAGATCACTTGAGGTGAGGAGTTTGAGACCAGCTTGGCCAACATGATACCCTGTCTCTACTAAAAATACAAAAATTAGCCGGGTGTGGTGCGTACCTGTAATTCCAGCTGCTCAGGATACTGAGGCATGAGGATTGCTTGAACCTGGGCTGCATAGGTTGCAGTGAGCCAAGATCATAATACTGCACTCCAGCCTGGGTGACAGAGTGAGACTCTGTCCCCCCCCCCCCAAAAAAAATTATTTTTCCTGTGAGACAGGACAGGCATTATTCTAGGCTTTGGGTATAGAGCATTGAACAAAATAGATATTCTGCCCTTACAGAGTTAATACTCTTTTAGCAGACAGTGAACAAGTTTGCATGTATGTGTGTGTGTAGCTAAATAAACACTCACACAACTGCTGGAATGGGTTATTTATGTGAAAAAATAAAGCAGGGTAACAGTATAGTTAGTGAGCAGATGGAACAAGGACTAGTTAGAGAATGTGGTCAAGGAAGAAGTCCCCCAAGAAGAAGTTTTTGGTTATAGATCTGAGTGGCGCTAGAGGGTGAGCCAGGAGACAATCTGGATGAAGTATATTCCAGGTTTAGCGACCAGCCAGGCCAAGGCTTATGACTGGCACAACCTTAAAGTGTTTAGGAAACTGTTGGAAGGCTCATGTAGCTATAAAGTAGTAAGGAATGGGGAGAGTGGTGGGAGACAAATTAAATTGATCAGGGAGACAGGGCCAAATCTCATAGGACCTGGTATGGCCAAGAAGGAATATGAGATTTATTATATGGATTATGTAAGTATATTGCAAGTATAACTCCATTTAGGAGTTTTGAGCAAGGTAGTGATGTGATTTATTTTTCAAAATATTATTGTAATTGCTGTGTGAATATTAGACTCTTGAGGAGAAGGGGTCAGGAGTAGAAGTAGAGACCTGTTGAGGCCGCACGTGAACTGGTGAGAGGTGATGGTAATCTGGCGAGAAGGAAATGGCTAGGAAGTCTGATTCATGATATATTTTGAAGAAATAGCTGGCAGGATTTGCTGTGGAATTGAACTCAGGATGCTAGTGGGGGCCAGGGACAGGAATAAAAGTTGAGTCCTAGGTTTTGTTTGGTATTGAAATTTCTTGGGAATAGGAGTAATTAGGAAAAAAACCAGAAATCTGAACAGGCCCATGGGGAGGTTGTTAATAATGGGGGAAAACATTGAAAAATACTGGTTGAGATCATGATGCAAAGAGTGAAGGACCGAGTGCTGTGAGGTCAAGAAGTAGAGGAGGACCCTGGAGAGAAGGCTGGGAAGAAATGGCCGGTGAGATAGGAGAGCCAGGAGAATGTGGGGACCTAGATGCTTAGTGGAGAAAGCATTTTAAGAAAAAGCAATGTCACATGTTCCAGAAATCTGAATAAGATGACAACAGAGACTTCACAATTGGATTGGCAAAGTCGAAGTTAAGTTTATTGATCTTCACTTCACTGTAGAGGTAGAAGTAAAAGTCTAATTGGAATGGATTAAACAGGAAGTAAAGACAGTAAATATTGTTGACTTTAAAAAAGAAGAGTCAAGAAATGGAACTCTGATACATGAAGGGAGGTAATGATGGGAATGATTTTTTTTTTAATTTTTTAAATGATGGGAGATTTTCATCATAAATACATATACATATATATATTTAAATCATATATATATATACACATTCCGCGTGTGTGTGTGTGTGTGTATAGATATATGGAATGACCCAATTAAGAAATAATTGATACAGGAGAAGATCAAACTATCTTAATTTAAAAACTATCCTCATTTAATAGGAGAGTGCTGGTGTATAGTCAGGGGCTTAATCCACCCTGGCCCAGGTCCTCTCTTTCTCTGTTTCTTTCTGGATTTTGATGTTGTTTTCTCCTCTTGTGTTTCCTAGAGGCTAGTTCTGTGGCTGGTGGCAGTTGTAGGCTTATGTTTTCCTAGGATCATGGCCAAAGAGAACTAGGAGTCTTCCCTGCCTGTTCTAGTTAGAGAAATGCCAGAAAGTAACTGGCTTAGGTCATGTGGCCAAATCTAGATCTGTTGCTGTGACCTCCAGAATGGGATCCTGTGATTACTTCTTTCCCCATCTGCCTACCCCAGGTGATTAGGAGTCTTGTCTCCAAAGAAGGAAGAGAGAGGAGGAGTAACCTAGCAGCCAGCCAGCCATTACAGGTTGATGACTAAGAATCACTAGTCTTTGAGAAGAGCAGGTAGAAGAAAACTTTGAAAGGATGCAGGGTTGGGTGGTATCTGGCAGCATGGGTCATGTGATACAAAATATAGCTACTCTTTCAGAACATCTCTAACTTCCTGAAACTTGCAGTTCAAAACTTTTGGACTATAAATGGATTTTCTCAAAGGCCTCTTTTGGTCCCACTCTGAATTTTGTGGTAATTGAGTGGATCATTTCCTAAATAGAGACATTTTATTAAATCCCATTTTGGTATTTTAATGAAATGAGCTAATATAACTCTCACCACTGGAAACTTCCAAAATCTTCCTGGCTATTACAGATTTGTACTATTGCCTGGTACTTTTTACTTTGAAACCCTAGGTGAGTTTACCTAGAATCTCCAAACATGTCTGTATTGTTAAAGATGAAATATGGGTATTTTTAAAAGCATCCATTGGAGGAGGAGAAAAGTGAATTTGAGGCAGCAAAAAGTAGGCACTGTCTGTGCTGAGTTAGTTTGGAAATCTTGAGAAAGAGATGCTTTCTGAACACTGGTAAATTTGAGGAGTAGATGATTCTTCATGACCTAACCACCCTCAAAAGAGAAACAGTATTTGTCACACTTTAGTAATATCTAAGAATACCAACTACTATTACACTTTACAATAAAGCTTAAGAACGTGGAAGGTTTTTGCAGTGCCACGTCTTCATACTGTACTAGAGCTCTTGTCGTTTGAGTTTCTGGTGAATTTTTGCCAAATGAGGCCTTTTCAAGAGGAAAAGGAACAACTATAAAATTTAGAGAGTATATTTAAGTGAGTATATTTAAATATACTCATTTAAAGCAAGTATAATTAAAACATATAAAGGCATCCAGATAATTATCTAGGAGGGCATGTCTTTATGGAATTACAAAGAGTTTTGTTAAATTTTAAGTATAGTTTGCTGTTTTCAAATATGGGAAAAGCAATACTTTTATATGACTTCACTTGCTGTAAGAAGTGGTAGTTTTATAGTTTATTGTGCTGTCTTCATTTTCTGTATTTGTTAATGAAAGATTTGGGTAGTATGTTTTTGAAAATTCATTTGATGTTATTATGAACATTTTCTATCTTTCTTTTTTATTTTATTTTTTTATAGAGATAGGGGTCTCGCTGTGTTGACCAGACTGGTCTCGAACTCTTGGCCTCAAGTAATCCTCCCATCTTGGCCTCCCAAAGTTCCAGGATTACAGGCGTAAGCCACTGGACCCAGCCCCACTTTTCTTTAAATTAATAGAATGCAAGGATCATAATTATCTAAAATGCCAAATGGGTACAGTATTTAGTGTAGACTAAAGGCATGTATAAATTACAAATAGGTCTTATCTTTGTCTTATAGAATATAAGAATTTGCTTATTTTGCTTATTTTGCAAGTAAATTGTTCAGGCAGGATTTAGAGATCGTTTATAGTTTGTCAACACTTCCATTAAAACAAATAATCATTACTTCCTAGATAATAAAGATTTTGTTTGCATAATAACATCAAATATAAGAAAGGGCAGTTTATACTTTCAAAAGGACTCTGAATTTAATTATTTGTTAATAACTTGTTGGTTTGTCTCCAACACTGTTAGGCTAGAGTAAGTAGAATACTTTCTTCCTCATTAGCATAGCTGGGAGCTTGGGAAAAAAAAAAAAAAGTTAAAACCAGATCGTGCCTCTGGATCTGGGAAATAAATCAGTTGCCATAGAACAAAGAATTACCAAGGAATATAAATGGGAATTATTGAATAGGCAATTAGAAAAAGAAAAATAATCTGAAACAAGTTGAGGGAAGATTGTTAGAAATTCTAGCCCATAAAAGTTGAGAAATGGAAAAGTTTAAGTGTTTTAGTAATTTAAACTAATGTAATCTCTGTGTTTCTAAAAAGACTACTAAAATTTCAGATTTTTCCACATGCAAACAGAGTCAAGAAAAAAAATCAGGTTTCCTTTAAAGGCTAGTTTTCAAAAGGTATCATACATATTTTTATAATGCTTTATTAATTTTTTTGCTAGATAAACATCTTAAATCCATATTAGAAGCTTTTTCAATATTGTGGGTTTACGAGATTACAGATTAGAAGCTTTACTTCTAATATTGTGGATAAGGAGCCCTTCCTTACTTTCTGGCACGAAAAGATGTTTGAACTAAATGAATATCCAGCAACAAGTAAACTTAGGGATTCTGAGGCCTCTTAAATACTAATAAGAAACCCCAAGTTACAGCTATTCTTTCCCAGATAGACAAAATCCAGAAGTGAGTAAGAACACAGAGCTTGACTGCCTGTATTCAAGTCTCTACATAACACTTACTAGATTTGTGATATCGGACAAATAACTTGATCTCTCTGTCCCTAACTTTCCCTATTTGTGAAATCTCGCTAATAAGTACCCCGCCCCCACCCCACCCCCAACCTTAGAGGGTTGTGTTGAGGATTAAATGAGTCAACAAGTATATAGAGTTTAGAACAGTATTTGATAGCTAACAAAGCCTAACGTTTGCTGTTATTAGTGTTGTTAAAAGGCTACCATACTTTCTTGGAGAAAATCACAAGCTACAAAGTAATGGAGAAGCTAGCAATTAGTAGAATTCTCTACCTGCATGGTTGAAGAAGAACTGAAAGATTTCTTTTTAAAATTTTAATTTCTTAATTGAAAGTAATTTCAGATTTAGAGAAAAGTTGCAGGACCAGAGCAAAGAACTCCCATATACACTATGTCTAGATACCCTCCCCTCCCCTTCCAGTGCCACCATTTGCCGTAATAATGGCCTTTTATAGCCAAAGGATGCAGGATGATGCATTGTACCCAGTTTTCCTGTCTCTCTAGTTGTCTTCAGTATGGAAAAATTTCATAATACTGCCAGTAATCTTCAAAAACATCACTTTTGTAGTAAATAACTAAATTAGGGTTTGTTTGATATTTTTACATTGTTAGACCCAGGTTATGCATTTTGGGCTGGACTGTCACAGTAGTGATTCTTTTTATTGTATCATTTTGGGTGCCACTTGGTATCATTTACCTTATTACCAATGGTGTTATCTTTGTCATTTGATGAAGATAGTGTGTGCTGTGTTACTATAAAGGTATTTCCCCCACGCCCAACAAATGTGTAATTAATACTTTGTGTTTTTTTGGTGGAGTGATACTCGAAGACTATTTAAAATCACATTCCTTATTTCACTTTTTAGTTCTAGCATCTATAAATATTTTTTTGCCTGACTTAATTATTACTCACATGGTTGTTAAATGGTAACTTTTTAAATTCCATCATTCCTTCTATTTATTAGTTGACGTTCTACTATAAGGAAGAGATTTAAACAGAGTGTATATCAACATCTTGTCCGTGAAGATGATGGGAGATAACAAGGACATATTTTGAAACTAGGAATTGGAGAAAGACTGATTCTCAAAAACTTATGAATGCTTTGAAGATTGATCTTCTGCATTTATTCATTTATGTCCTATTTTATTCAGTCAGTTTTGGGTTTGTTACTATTATGATTTTGATGCTCAAATTGTCCGAAATTTAGTTAATGGGAGGCCTTACTAACTGGATTCTGTATCTTTTTATATCCTTTCTAACTGGCTTCTATACTCTTTTAAATATCATTTTTTAACTGGCTTCTATATCCTCCTATATCCTTTTATAAAGGTAAAGGATACCCTTTATTCTTTTATATATCCTTCTATATCCATCATTTTTTTTTTTTTTTTTTAGCCCTTCCCTACTTTTAGGCACAAAAAGGTATTCCAGGCTCATTGTGTTACTTCTTAACCTCAATCCTGGAAACAGCCATTTCTCCAAGGAACCCTGGTTATTTTTAGCTGAAGTGCTATTTAGAAACTAATATTTAGGCACTAGGTATGTTTGTTGCTGCTGAGATATTGTTGTTCCCAGACCTCAGTGGACAGAGTTAAGAAACATGCACACACCTTGTATTTCTTTTTTATGCTGAAAATCATGAATTCACTCTGATACCTGATAAACTCCAATTTCAGTCCTACACTTTGGGTTAATTCTAGCTTAACTCCTTTTTCTATTTGTACTTCCCTTCACTGACAGTGAAAACTTGAGTCTGTTATCTTAATATGTTTACTTAGTTGCTCAGTCCCTCTGTACACAGCCAGGGTCCTAACCCCATAGGCTGCTACCTCTTTCCGGAGCCTGCCTTATGTCGGCCTTGGCCTTCACAAGGCTGCCACCGTGTTGTCCGCATTATAGAGACACTGGCTGCTGTTAGCCTATCTCATCCCCATGTAGGACCAGATTACTTCTGGGCAATTGAAAGACACTGAAATGAGTTTGAAAATTGAAAAAAAAAACTTGGGAGAAAAATCTGAATGTACACTATCCAGCAACTTGGTGTAAATGAGTCAGTCTTTATGAGTTTATCTTGATTACTGAAGCACATTATTCACATTTTGCCTTTCTCATGTAATTCTCTGGCTGTTGACAAAGGTCCCCTATGAATGGGGAGCCTATGTAGTAATTTAATCCTTTAACCGTTGTGTCAGTGCTGCAATTAAACTTTCCTAAAGGTTATTTTTGCCACTGATAATATTAGTTAAACCACTACTATGTATACCAGCTGAAGCCCAAGTTAGAAAATGTTATATACTAGGTAAATGTAGCTAGTAATATTTGTGAATTACTAGATTTTTAAATGCTAAATGCACTAGGAAAAATCATATGTAATTGAAGATCAAACAAATTTCTGAGTAAAATTGCCTTGAAAATATTTCTACCATTGGAAATGGCGAATTTTTCTATTATTGAAGAAACCAAGGTTTACAAGTTTTGAATGTAGTGTATCTTCTTACCTGGAAGTTTTTTGGCAACTAGCAGTGAAAGCTCAATTTTTTAGCAGGCCTTTGATATAATGAAGAAGGTATTTATTAACTAGGCTTTTGTATTCATTTTTTGTTGAACTCCCTCTAAAAGTTAATGCGTTTTATTACATCATGCTTTCTGGTAGTCTTGGTAATAATTCCTTGACTCTGATGTTTTATTTATTTAATCCAGTGCCCAAAGTAATTACTATGCAGTCAGTAAATATTTGCTGGATGAAGGAATTTCAAGTTGCCTACAGAAAATCTTTTGAAGAAACTTTCAAATTCTAAGAGAAAAATGTGTTAACAGCAGAAAATTAAAACAAACAGTTGTAAAGCTATAATTGAAAAGCTGTAATTGAAATGTTTCTTTATTGTTATACTTTGGAAAATAGCACTCTCTTCATTTTATGAAGCCTAGTCACACTTTGGAAAGTTTGTTTTATCTAGAAATGATTCTAAAAAGAATCAATGAAAGTGACATTTTCCTTGGCAGTCTTGGTTAACAGCATCATTTTGTCATCCATTTACTCACCCCATAAATACGAATTGAGTTCCTACTATATACCTGCCATTCCATGTTTGTTAAGTGCCTGCTGTATTTTTGGCATTGTATAACATGTTGGGACTATAGAATGAATAAGAAACACTGTCTGCAGAACAGCCATACGATTTTGGAACCCATTATTTCTCCAACTTTTTAATTTTTTTGGAGATGGAGTCTCATTCACTCTGTTGCCCAGGCTGGAGTGCAGTAGCGCAATCTCGGCTCACTGCAACCTCCACATCCCAGGCTCAGGCAGTTCTCCTGCTTCAGCCTCCTGAGTAGCTGGGATTACAGGTGCGTGCCACCACACCCAGCTAATTTTGTTTGTAGTTTTAGTAGAGATGGGGTTTTGCTGTGTTGGCCAGGCTGGTCTTGAACTCCTGGCCTCAAGTGGTCTGCCTGCCTCTGGCTCCCAAAGTGCCGGGATTAGAGGCATGAGCCACTCGCACCCAGCTTTCAGTTTCGAATTTTAAGATACATCTTTGTTATTTCTCACCATCTTCATTGAACTTGGTATTGATCGTACACTTAGTTTCATTGATAATAAGATTGGAGTTTATAATAGAAAAGGTAGTAAAGCTTTCCCTTAGTGTCCCCTGTACCACTGTTGGGAGCAAAACACCTTGGTAATTTTTAAGTTATGAATGTTCAAACATTTGCCAGCATCTACCTAGCGTCTCTAAAAATTACATGTAATTATTGCATAATTAAAGAAAAAGAGCTCATGAGCAAAAGAGTGTATTTCTCTATGGTGCAATTACTAATATCTGAACTCAAGTTCAGGGTGTGGCTTTAGGTATCCAAATATAGCATGTTGCAGGAATTTATTCCGTGTTACAAAGACATGCCCTGCTGACCACTGTGCAGATGAGGAGCTCACATTCTGGCACTGTTCTAAACATAAGCCTGTCTTGACTGTGCTGAGCAGCTGAGCATCTAAAGTCTTGTTCAGAAGTGACACCAGGAAGTCTGTAAAACCAGCTGAGTTAGGGTGAAATGTGAAAGGCCTGAAACTTACTCAACTTTTAGATTTGAAAAGTTATTATTTTATTTCTTTTATATTAGTTTACAAATTCTTATTTTTAAGTCCCTGCAATATTGAACCTTAGGTTAATTCAGTTTTCCTGTGACAAATTATGTGTATCAGTGTAAAGAGAAACTGAGATTTTTGTAACTTGTAAAACTCAGTTGAAATTGGATTTAAAAGTAGTGAATACTGGTGTACACCTGTGTTTTAGAATATGGTATTTTATATAAATATTCAAATAACACAAATAGTTTTCAAACTGCTAATACGTTTTTAGCTTCTATAAACATTTCATATAGCCAACTTTAAATATAGTTACTTTTATTCATAATGTTTAGTCAGTCTTCTCCCTGACCCCCTTACCAAACCATTTGGTGCATATAAAGATGTTTTCATGCTTTAAGAGAAGGCAGTATATGTTTGTAACACATGCTGTTTGTAACAGTCTGTACTGTTTTTAACTCTACTTTCTTATCTCAGGATATCAGAAGTTGATTTCCCTAAAGTACATTAATTTTCCCAAAGAAACTTTTATGCCAGTTGCTTTTTTTTTAATTAGAAAAATTCTTAACAAGCCAGTTGCTTTCTTAACAGTAAGAAAGACATTACAGATGTTTTAAAAATCATTCATTTAGGACATAGCAGTTTTTAAAAAGTAGTATGAAAGCTATTAAAACATGAAGAGCAGAATACATGTAATGAGTATGTTTGTTATATCCAAGGTCTGCCACAGCTGATGGTGAATACAGCTGTATCTTGAGGTTTGAGGTTTCCTCAGAACGCAGGAGATGGTTAAGAGTTGGCCTTTGAACTCAGTGGGCGTAGTTCTAAATCCTGTTTCCACTACTTACTTGGTGTGTGAATTTGAGCAAGTGGCTTAAACTCTGAGCTTCAGCTTCCTAATCTATAAACCAAGGATTATAATACTACATCTGATACCTACTTCATAGGGTTTTTGAGTTTTATGAGATGATTTGTGTAAAGCGTGTAGCACAGTTACTGGAAATTGCCGAGTGCTCACAAAATGTTTGGTACTACTATTATTAACGTGTCTCATACACAAAAGTGCTTTATTATTAGAAATTAGGTCCCCCCCCACAGTATTTAGGTGATTTCGCAGATCATCTTTAAAGATATTTTGGATAGTATATACTTATATTAAATATAATAAAATGAAAAGTTAATGGCAGTACTTCACTAGGCTGTTTTGTATTTTTAGGCTTGTAACTTAATACAGGCATATGGCTAAGTGCTTTGGGTGCATTGGTTTTATAAGATTGCCTTTTACAGATGAAAGGAACAAGTAAATACATATATTTTAATCTTTTAAAGTTTATCTTTTATGCTGATTTGTTTATATCAGGTTTGCTTAAAGCAAGGCACACAAACTCTCTTCTGATACCGCTGTCAACCACACAACTTTAAATTGCTACCTTCACTATGTGATAAGACTCATTGGTTCTGTTCTGGAGCCAAGGATTCACCAATGCTGCTTTAAAGTGAGATATCAGGCAGGCAGTATTGTTTATCTTTCACACAACTATGGGATAGCAAATTGATAATTAAAAAACAAAACAAAACAAGTTCTTTTATTTAAGGAAGACAAAAAGTCAGCTGTACATTCAGCTAATACTTAAATGGCAACTTGACGTGTTTTCTACAGTCCTTGTCTTATAGTAGCTTGCAGTATAGTAGGAACATAAGATATAAGCAAACAGTTACAAAGTAAGGCAGCCCGTATGATATGCCATTTGGTAGAAATAGTTAAGCACTACAGTAATTCAGGGGAGGAAGAGATTGCTTTCAGCTAGAGTACTTCATTCACTTATAACCTAGTTGTACAACTGGGATGTACCTATGCATGACTCGTGTCTTTTTTGGAAGGCTGCTTCAGCTGGGTGGCCATAGCCAGTTGCCTTTCTTCTCTATTGGTGGCTCTTTTCACCCCTTACAATCTCTTCATTCTCCCCGTGTTTAGGACCCCACTGCTGTCAAAAAGTTTTCTGCTCTTAGGCACAGTTTTCATCCCTTTTTAAGCGCTGATCCAAAATAGTGACATGGTGGTGGGACTGAAAGTAGCAAGTAGATGGGCAGAAGAAAGGGAAACTGGGTGCAGAATCAGGAATCTTATTCTCTGTTGTAGAAATTGCCCTTTCGATAGCAGCATGGGTGACGAGTAATGAAAAGGAGAACACTCTGTTCCTGTGAAATCCACAAATGTATGGTCCCGCCCTTCCCCATATTCTACCTCCCCGTACCCTCTCATCTCCGGGAATTTTGGTTCCACACACCATCCGGTCCCCACTCTCCCATCCCCCACCATCTCCTTTGTTCCAGAGCCGAGCTGCAGTTCTGAATCTCTTGGCTGTTTGAAATCTTGTCTTTCAGGCTGTTAGAGCCCCTCTTCCAACTTGTAGGAATCACCTCCATGATGAAGAACTGACATAGCTCCATTGAGCTTTTCTGTTACTCCCTCCAGGCCTTTAGTAGGCCCCAATGTATACTTGATGTTTTTAGGAGAATCAGGAGTCCATTCATGTAATTGCCTGTGGCAGATTTCTCATATATAACATTTAACTTTGGCATTACTGTTAGTACTATATGCTTGAAAGGTTTGTTTCTGAGAGAAAATATGTTTCAAGTTTTAAACAGTGAGCTGTTCTAAATCAGCCGTCTATATTAGTAATGGACTTAGAGTCAGAAGGTTAGAGTTCAGTTCTAGCTCTCTCAGTTATTAGATGTGTGACCATGTGTGTGATCACTTGGCCTCTCTTGGCCTAGGTTGTTTGTATAGAATGTAGAGATAATAGGTACCTTTCAAAGATAGTTGTTGGGGGTTAAATGAGAATGTATGTAAAAATGTATAGTAAAATATAAAGCCCCATAGTCCCAAAGGATTGTGGCATTTTTGTGTGTGTTAATAATGACTGTGTTAGGTAAAACAACAAGTTCCTGCCCTCTAAGAACTCATCATCCAGAGAATAAGATGAACATGGACAATTATGGGATATGATAAATCCTATGACAAATATAAGTATAGGTGATCAAGGAGCACAAAGAAGAGCAGCTCTAGTCTGGAAATGGGTGGATAGAGAAAACTTCATGAAGGAGGGAGTTTCTTATCTGAGTCTTAAAGAAGAGCAAGCCTGGCAAAGAAGGAAGAAAGGAAAGACATTCCACATTGAAGGAGAGGCAGTGGGGCCTGGGGGAATATTGTACAGAAAGCTGGAAATATGGCTGCAAGTATGACTAGACCATAAACTATCTGTGGTACCTAATCTGATTATTAGGACCACTTATCTTATTTTGAAGAGGCAGTGTGACTGCACAATGTTTAACAACTCTAGAAACAGGTTTGGTCTGAAACTTGGTTTGACTATTTATGGATCTTTTATACCTAATTAAGAACCCCACCTCCATAAACTTTTAGATTCAATATGATGATAAAAGTCTCTACTTAAAAGGGTTATTGCAATGATCATTTGAAATAATGTTTGCAAATCTCCTAGTATTTAATGAACACTTAATAAATGCTAGCAGTTTTCATGGCTATCCTAAAAGTTCTTAGGGCCATTCTTTCCCTCTCAGTATTCTGTAATCTACTGTTCTAGGCTAACACTTTAGTTAGCAATGTTTTATTAATAAATACCAATGCTTGTTTATTATAATGGAATCATAGAAACAGTTTAAATGAAATTTTTCTTTGGAGTGGGGGACAGAGTCTCACTCTGTCTCCCAGGCTGGAGTACAGTAGCAGAGTCTTGGCTCACTGCAGCCTCTGTCTCCTGGGTTCAGGAGATTCTCCTGCCTCACCCTCCCAAACAGCAGGGATTACAGGCATGTACCACCATGCCTGGCTGATTTTTGTATTGTAGAGACAAGGTTTCATCATGTTGGCCAGGCTGGTCTCGAACTCCTGCCCTCCAGTGATCCACCCGCCCCAGTCTCCCAAACTGCTAGGATTACAGACATGAGCCACCACACCCGGCCCAGTTTAAATGAATTTTAAAAGTGATCTAGTTCAATTTTATTGTTTTGCTTGTTAAGATGCAAGGACTGTTCAACACACAAATCAATAAATGTGCTACCTCACATCAGTAGAATCAAGGTCAAAAATCATATGATCTTTTTAATAGATGCTAAAAAGCATATAATAAATTCAGCATCCCTTAATGATAAAAACCTTCAACAAATTGGATATATAAGGAGCATACCTCAACACAATAAAGGCCATATATGACAAGCCCAAAAGCCGTGTGTTTCATGTCGAATGGGGAAAAATGGAAAGCCTTTCCACTAAGATCTGAGAAAAGACAAGGATGCCCACTTTGACCACTTTTATTCAGCGTAATGCCAGAACTCCTAGCGAGAATAATGAAGCAAAAGAAATAAATGCATTCAAATTGAAAAGGAAGAAGTCAAATTATTTTTGGTTGAAGAGGACATGATCTTATGTTTAGAAAAACCTAGACTTCACCAAAAAACTCATAGAACTGATAAATGAATTTAGTAAAGTTGCAGGATACAAAATCAACCTACAAAAGTCAGTAGCATCTCTATATATTAGCAGAGATCACTCTGAAAAAGAAATCAAGAAAGCAATCTTCTTTACAATAGGTACCAAAAAATATACCTAGAAATGAATTTAACCAAGGAGGTGAAAAATCTCTACAAAGAAAAGTATAAAACACTGATTAAAGAAATTGAAGAGGATTCACAAAAAAGGAAAGATGTGCTTACAGACTGGAGGAATTTATCTTGTTAAAATGTCTTTACTACCTAAAGTGATCTACAGATTTAATACAATCCCTATCAGAATACCAATTATATCCTTCACAGAAATAGAAAAAAAAAAAAATCCTAAAATTTGTATGGAACCACAAAAGACCACAAACATCTATAGCAATCTTGAGCAAAAAGAACAAAGCTGGAGGCATCACACTACCTGAATTCAAATAATATTACAAAGCTATAATAACCAAAACATCATGGTACTGGCATAAAAACAGACACATGTACCAATGGAACAGAATAGAGAACCCAGAAATAAATCCATACACTTTCAGCCAACTCATTTTCAACAAAGGCACCCAGAATGTACCTTGAGGAAAGAATGGTCTCTTTAATAAATGGTGCTAGGAAAACTGGATATCTCTGTGCAGAAGAATGAATCTAAATCTCCACCATATGCAAAAATCAACTCAAAATGTATTAAAGACTTAAATGTAAGATCTGAAAATATTAGAAAACATTGAGGAAAGGCTTCAGGACATTAGTCTGTGCAAGAAGTTTTTGGGGTTAAGACCTCAAAAGCATGGGCAACAAAAGCAAAAACAGACAAATGGGATTGTATCAAGCTAAAAATCTTCTGCATGGTAAAGGAAACAATGAAGTGAAGAAACGACCTGTGGGGTGGGAGAAGATTTGCAAACTATCCTTCTGACAAGAGATTAATAACCAGAATATATAAGGAACTCAAACAGCTCAGTAGCAGAAAAACAATCTGAGTAAAAAATGGGCAAAAGACCTGAGTAGGCATAAAGACATACCAGTGGCCCACAGGTATACGAAAAAATGCTCAGCATACCTAATCATCAGGGAGATGCAAATCCAAACTACAATGAGATGTCATCACACCCCAGTTTGAATGGCTTTTACCAAAAGACAAAAAATTACAAATGCTTTCGAAAGAGTGGAGAAAGGGGAATTCTTATATGCAGTTTGTGGGAATGTAAAGTAGTACAACTGTTATGGGAAATAGTATGGAGGTTTCTCAAAAAAACTAAAAATAGAGCTAGCATATAATTCAGCAGTTTCACTGCTGAATATATGTCTAAAAGAAAGGAAATCGTTATTTCAAATGATACCTACGCTCTGATGTTTACTGCAGCACTATTCACAATAGGCAAGATGTGGAATCAACCTGAGTGTCCATCATCAGGTGGATGGATAAAGAAATGTCCACCATCAGGTGGATGGATAAAGAAAATCCATCCATCAGGTGGATGGATAAAGAACAATGGAATATTATTCAGCCATAAAAAAGAACAAAATCCTGTTATTTGCAGCAACATGGAACTGAAGATCATTATGTTAAGTGAAATAAACCAGGCACAGAAGGACAAATATCACATGTTATCACTCAGATGTTAGGAGCTAAAAAAGTGGATTTTATGGAAGTAGAGAGTAGAATGGTGGTTACCAGAGACTGGGAAGGGAAGAGGGGAATGAAGAGAAGTTGGTTAATGGGTACAAAAATACAGTTAGGTAGAAGGAGTAAGTTCTAGTATTTGATAGTAAAGTAGGGAAATTAAAGTTAACAATAATTTATTGTGTATTTCCAAATAGCTGGAAGATAATTATAATGGTTCCAACACAGAAAAGTTGGTGATGGATATCTCAGTTACCCTGATTTGATTATCACACATTGTATACGTGTATCAAAATAACCATATGTACTCCCAAAATAAGTATAATGTCAATTTTAAAAAGACAATCTGAGCTGTAGTTAAATAATGTGGCTATGATATTATCCTGAATCGGTGGCACAGTTGGGGGTAAAATCGGGTCTGTTTCCATTCCAGAGTTTTTTTCATTAGTCTTAGAAATAACTGCCAAAAATTGCTTTGAGACACTGACCTATAGCACTGGCCACAATTTCAAGCAGAAACAATGTAAGTTAACATTTTAGAAACTGGCATTTCTGTAGCTCTGCAGATTGGGAAAGATACCTTTAAAAGGAATGGTGTATCTCTCTGCGTGCCCTCTGATGGAAGTGCTGTTTAGCAACAGCGTGTGTAAAAGACCAGTGAGAGGCAGGTAATAAGGAACCAGATAATTCTTAAATGAGTAACTTTTTTACCATCAAGAATTTCTTATGTAACCAAAAATCACTTGTACCCCAAAAGCTATTGAAATTTTTAATGTTGAAAAAGAATTCCTTATACATACAAATCCCTGTTTGTTTGTCTCACCACCAAAATGTAAAAATATATTTTTGTAAGACTTATTAATTAAACATGTTCTACTTCATTCAACAGCATCCAACAAATCGTTTGTTGAATGCCTTTATACCAAGTGCTGGGGTTAAAGTGATGAGCAGAAGACTTATACTTTATTGAAATAAACAGTTGTTGAAGTAATAATCATACAAATAAGTAGTTATAGTTATTTAAATGCTATGCATAAAATCTACTAAGGGATTAATAATCAGGGGCCAGGTGTGGTGGCTCATGCCTGTAATCTCAGCACTTTGAGAGGCCGAGGAATTCAGATCAGCCTATGCAACACAGCAGGACCCCGTCCCTATAAAAAAGGAAGAAAAAAAGGTTATATAGTAATGTTCAGAAAGGCTCACTTAAAGAGTTAAAGTTTTAGCTGAGATATGAAGGTTTAATGAAACAAAAAGGTGGAGGGATAGAGAAAAGGAGCTTATACTCAGCAAACAGCACGTACAGAGGCCCTGAAGAAGGACATAGTATGATCTGTCCTAAGAATTGAAAGACAACTAGAGTATTTGGAACAGAGAAAGCTAATAAAAAATGGAAATCCCAGTCATGAGAAGAGAAGTGAAGGTGTTTACTAAGTATCACCAAGGAAACCACAGCAAAAGGAGAAGTGAATCTCCCCCCAAAATAAACTGTGCTGTTAGAATTTTGTTTTAAAGATTCGATGTCAAGAACACTATTTTTAATTTGCTAAGTAGAGTATTACTAAGATTTGGGCAGTTTTAATGTATTCTTTTTCATTTGATTTTTATTCCTTTCTATACTGACTTACTGGAAATTGAGGGATGACTTTGATGTGCTGAAGTGTTTAGATCAGTAATTTTCACTGTTGGACAGTCACAGAAAGAGAGAATCTTATCTTGTTGTCTTGGCTGGGGATTTTGTGTGGGTGTCTGAGGTGCAGCTGCACCATGAGTTTCTTGGCAGTTAGGACAGGGCACTTCTCAATGCAGTTCATCTTGAATAGGAAGAAACTTAAGAGTAAAAAGTCTACTTTGAATGCACTAACTTCAGTGGAAAACACCCAGGGCCTGAACCTTCTGCTGACATCCTGTTATTTGGTTAAATGGATACAGCAGCCTCAGACCCATGTCCAGGTTTTATGGTAGGAACACATGAAGGGGAGAACAGTGAAAGCTTTGTTTCAGTATAAAACTATCAGTTACCACATCTAGTTTTTAAATGTTTTTGGTTTTTGTTTGTGGTCTATTTAAGTTTTTTCTCTAAAGAACACTTAATAAAAAAGGCAGATTGATGGAAACCTAGCTTTGCTTGCAAGTGTGAATTCATAGTTTTATGTAGCTTCTCAGAAAGATTTTTTCAGATTTATTTATATACAGATAGATTCCCAGATCTGCTTTTATTGCTCACATTTTCTTCACTCTCCTTTGACCTCTTCTGTAGTCTATAAGCATCATGTTTTCCAAAACCCTCAAATTAAATGCAGACAGTATAGAACTTCTCATTTTTAAGCACACTTGCATCCTTCCCTTTGCATAAACTCATTGTTACCCTTCATAAGCAGAAACCTTTGAGCTGCATCCAGTGCTTAACTGCTTGTTTATATCTTTACTGTTTTTTAGTATTACTACTTTCAGAGTAGTATAAAGTCTTGTTCTATGGACAGTGTCCCTGAGTTCAAATCCAGTCCTGCTACTTACTTTGTTGGTTCCATTAGTTTTTTTAGTTTTTAACTTCTAAAATAAAGATAAATATGTTAGAACCTCGTAAGTTTTTTTTAAGATGTAAGAAAATGCATACAAAGGACTTAATTTAAAATAAATATTCAGGAGAAGAGATGCTAGTTATCATTTTATTCTTGATTTAAGTCCAGTCTTCTAGAATCTATTAATAGCTGTCTTTCTGGTTGATGTCATTTAGTCTAAAGATTGTCTATATGCTGATGACTTCCCACTAATACTTCTGTTCCTAACTTCACTTTTTCCTAAGCTCCAGACTTGTAGGTCTGACTGCTACTATATTATCTACACTTAAATGTCAGATGCATACTTCAGATATAACATGTCTTAAAACAACTTTTGATCTCTATCACCCGCCCCTGCTCGTTTCCCCAATCTTTTCCTCCCCATTCTTTTCTATCTCAGTTAATGGTAGCACCCTTTGTACTTCTGGCTTTTGTTTAGCTACCAGCCCCTGTCCATTTAATCAGCACATCTTAATAGCATTATCCCCAGGATATATCCTGAATCTGACTCCTTGTTGTCATCTTATCTACTACCATCATAGTCTAAGACAATAATCCTTTCCTGTCCTAGGCAATTATGTAATGAATGGTCTTCTTATTTCTCTGTATTTCACGATAAGACTGGACCATTTTTAGTCTTACCTTGAACAATCCATTCTCCACATTGAAGAACAATATTCTAAAAAAAGATTATTCCCCTTCTTTTTATTGATATTAGAAAACTATCCAGAGTTCTTGAAAGCCTTTCATGACCTAGCTCCTCTCTGACTTTCTGCTAGTCTCTCAAACTCTGCTAGTTCATTCCATCTGAAGGCTCTTTTTATTAGCCTTTTCCTCTCTTTGGGATATTTTTCACCCATATCTTCACAATGTGGCTCCTTGCAATTTTTAGGTCTCAAATGTCAACTCCTTAGAGAGGCTTACCCTGACATCTTTCCTTCTTTTCTTAAGTTAATCACTATCTGAAATTTCCCTTCCTCTTCCTTCTTTCATAAAGTGCCCCTCCCCAAACCCAAAGGAATTTAATTTCCATACAAGAACTTTATCCATTTTATTCACTGCCATATGCCCAGTGCTTAGAATGGAATCTGGTATTCAGAATGTTTTCAGTATTACGATACTATATGGGTGGATGGCTAGATGAAAGAATGAACAAGTATGTATCTGGTAATTTTTCTACAACCAGAATGATAGATTATTTCATCCTTACAAACTTTGTATAGGTGTTTATTTTAGAATTAATTATGCTAATCTTTGTCCTAATTGCTTTTATCTATCACTTCTGTTTTTGTAAGGCTTTCTTCTCTTATAGAGTGCTGGATACAATTTTAGTACTTAATGTTGATTAAATTGAAAATGCAATCTAACATCTTTATATTCTCTGAAATTATAGAATATGTATTTCTGAAAGCAGGTGTGTTTAAAATACGCATTCCCCTTTTATCTCCTGCAGTTCATAATTGGACCCTTGAAGACACTCTTCAGTGGTTGATAGAGTTTGTTGAACTACCCCAATATGAGAAGAATTTTAGAGACAACAATGTCAAAGGAACGACACTTCCCAGGTGAGTCTTTGTTATGCAAATGTATTTTCCTCTCAGGGAGAGTTATATGCTAGATATCTTTTCCCATACTGAATCTACAAGTTACTTCCATGACTGAGGGCACAAAGGAAATATAGATGTATCCATTCTTTAATCTTTCTAAATTATGCATTTTCAAGTTTTAATCAATTTTTCTTGTCTAAATAATCAGGCTCTTGAAAAAAATTGTTTCCAAGGAACATGATTTTGAGTTTCAGATGGTGGGTCAACTATATTATTTGTAAATAACATCAAGCGTCAACTTTTGACCGATCTAAGAAAAACTTTTTTATTTGATACTGATTCATTGTTGTGAACACACCTACTTGAATGGATTGATGTGCATCTCTTTCTTGTGACATTTTAAATGACAATAACCATTGAGTTATGGTGTCTATACGTTATACCTGAATTTTAAAAATGAAACTAATAAAAAATAGCAGCCATTTAAAAATGTATGTTACATTCAAGTACTTTATATTATCTCATTTAACCCTCATGATTAAAATGAGCTATATATTGTCCTTCCCATTTTACAGGTTAAAAAAACCAAGTCAGAGACAAGTTAAACATTTCGCCCAAGGCAGCATTTAAACCCAGATAGATTTGATAGCAAAGTCCAGGTTGCCAGTTTTTCCCTTAGATGTCTGAATCCAGTTGTTTTCTAAATTTTAAATTGTATCATTTGCAAATACCAAATGATACAATTTAGAAATTATAATTTCTAATTAATTTAACTTAATAATTTTGAAGGATTTAAATGTCAAAATTTGCAATAATTCTACCAGAATTTTTTACGCTTACAAGATTGCTTCTTAAGTTTTATTTTTCCCTGGATGATTTCCTACATCAAAAAAGACTCTAATCAGTTATTACAATCTGATCATTATATGTAATGAAATATATACATTGTGTCCCTAGTCAACTTCCTTACATGCCCTATTTAGATAAGTATCCTTTGTTGCTTTGAGTTTTGTATTTTGGATCAAGTTGAAAGTTTTCAAATCTCTCTTAAATGTATTCTGAACACCAACATGAATATTTCTGATTTTATTATATACATGACTAGAATGATGAAATTATGGGGATTAGAGTCAATTTGATAAGTACTTCCTGAATATCTTTCATGTTCATAGTACAACTAGATGTTCGAAAGAAGACAAAAATCAAATAAAATATAGTTCTTTTAATTAAAACAAGTTCTTAAAACAGAGTCAAACATTAAAATAAAATTAGAGTTTTTTAGTTTATATATGTTGCCCTGGGTATGAGGAACAATAGGAATTTCCTTGTTGCCTTTTGAGAAACTTCTTTATATAACAACAACATGAAATAAAATAGGCTAATCTGTGTTTTGACAATCAATGTTATAGCTACATCATTTCTTTTGGTTAAGTAAAGATGATCAGAGATGCTTCCAATTCTGGTAAAATTGTGACATCACACACTTGTCAAGATAACTCCTTAAACAGTGAACATGTTACTATAGAAAAACATTATAAGCTCAGTTTTCAGGTCAGCCCATTGGAACCTTTTTTAGGGGAGGAGAAAGGAAAACAATAAACTCTTTCTTAAGCCCCCGTTATGTAGTCATGGAAATTAGATGAGTCAGCTTAAAGGAGCAATATCTATTAATTTCAATTATTATGTAAGTTCCAGAGCTCTTTGTATGGTATCTGTAGACATAAGAGCTAGTTAGAAGAATGTATAAGAAAATGTATTACGTATTCTAGATAGTTGGCCTACAACAGTCCATTATGATGTTTCTTTTCTCTGACGTTAAAACCCTTTACATCTGCTAAAGGTAGCCAAAACTATGTTTTATGTTGACTGTAGTGGTGATCTTAAACCTTTCACTGTGTTTTCTACTCTGTAATTGTTACTACCAAACATTATACTAAGGCTCTCTTCACCCGACACATACCACCTCATTTCTTTCAGGCCTGTATGCCTTCCCTGATACCCTCACCCACTCAGGTGGAATCATTTTTACCTCTGGACTCATATTGAATCTTGCATAAAATTTTGTTATATATTTTCTTTTTTACTACATCTTGTTGTCTTTCTTAGCCTATTGATAGTTTGCTATTAATTCATGCATCCATCCATCCATCCATTCATTCAGCTATTATACAAACATTTATCAAGCTTCTACTTTTGGCAAGTACTACATTAGGCTTTGGGGATACAGAGATAAGACATAGGCCTTGCCTTTGTTTGATAAGTGTCATGTTAAAGGTGTAAGGGAAGCATTATAGGAAAGTACCTGTGAAGATAAAGGAAGGCATTTTAGAGAGGGAATGTTAGAGTTCTTTGCTCTTTAAGGTTTTATAGAAGCCTCATAGGAGTTCCTGTAATTTCTCCATACTTAGAGAGTACTGATACCTTTCTCTACAAAATGTAGTGTTTCAGAGTAGTCTTTGGAATCATACGTATTTGGGTTTGAATTCTTGCCTTACCTATTACTAATTATGTAACCTTAGGCAACTTAATCTCTCACAAGTATCTTCAGCTATAAAATGGAAGTACTGTTATAAGGTTTTCTTGACTATGAAGCCATTGGTACAGGACCCAGCATATATTATATGTCTGTATTTATTGTCATTGTTATTATTATTAGACTTTCTGTAATGAAATCTTTACTAGCATCATACTTGGTTGTTAAGAAATCTTAGTTGAGTACTGGGCTGCTTGTATTTACAGTCCATAATAAAGTGATTTTATTTCCTTATTTTACCTGTGCCCCCTACATGCTTTCTTCATAGCTAATAAAATGGTTTAGTACTTCTTATTATATAAATTCCTTTACCCACCTACCTCAATCCGTGAAGGCTTTTTATTTCCCACTTGTGACTTCAATGTACTTTGTTCAATTTTTAAACAGTTTAAACATTAGAATGTTAAAGATACAGATTTTTTGATACTTTAAAAAAGAATCAATATGCTCTAAATTGAAAACTGTTTTTTAAAGTGTGCTGTAGATGTTAAATTATTTACGGTTTTATTATCCTTTGTGAAAGGATAATAAATGACAGAAGTAATTAATGATTATAAAATATTTTCAACTTTAGGCTGGGCGCGGTGGCTCACGCCTGTAATCTCAGCACTTTGGGAGGCCGAGGCGGGTGGAACACGAGGTCAGGAGATCGAGACCATTCTGGCCAACATGGTGAAACCCCATCTCTAGGCCGGGCGCGGTGGCTCAAGCCTGTAATCCCAGCACTTTGGGAGGCCGAGACGGGTGGATCACGAGGTCAGGAGATCGAGACCATCCTGGCTAACACGGTGAAACCCCGTCTCCACTAAAAAAATACAAAAACTAGCCGGGCGAAGTGGCGGCGCCTGTAGTCCCAGCTACTCGGGAGGCTGAGGCGGGAGAATGGCGTGAACCTGGGAGGCGGAGCTTGCAGTGAGCTGAGATCCGGCCACGGCACTCCAGCCTGGGCGACAGAGCAAGACTCCGTCTCAAAAAAAAAAAAAAAAAAAGAAACCCTATCTCTACTAAAAATACAAAAAATTACCCAGGCGTGGTGGCGGGTGCCTGTAGTCCCAACTCCTCGGGAGTCTGAGGCAGGAAAATCGCTTGAACCCGGGAGGCAGAGGTTGCAGAGAGCCAAGATCAAACCACTGCACTCCATCCTAGGTGACAGAGTGAGACTGTTTCAAAAAAAAATATTTTTTTTTTCAACTTTATAAATTTCTAAATCATAGTAGGTCATAACAGAAAGTAACCTTAGAAAATAAAAACTTTTTCAATGTAGCTACTAAATGATTAACATACAGGAGTCTTTCTGTAGCTAAGCTTGCTCTGAAGAGGTTTTTGAAATGTGTAACAAATTATTAAATCGCACAGGGATGAGCTCCAACAGTCATCATCAGTAATATGTAAAGTATTAAATGTGTTGCTCAAATATTTAAATTTATGTACTAGAAATATTTTCATTTAATATATATATTTGTTTTTCAACTAAACAGGATAGCAGTGCACGAACCTTCATTTATGATCTCCCAGTTGAAAATCAGTGACCGGAGTCACAGACAAAAACTTCAGCTCAAGGCATTGGATGTGGTTTTGTTTGGACCTCTAACACGTTAGTATTCTCTCTCACTCAGAGGATGATGTAAAATAATATCCTGATCATCTCTGTGTTATTTAAGGAAAGAAAAAAATAAGATAGTAGGCCTCTAAGAAGAATCATCTATTAGCTGTGAAAGAAGTATAATACTTTCTTAAAAGATTTATAGGATGGGATTTTCTGTCACTGAAACATGAGTGTGAAATTTTCAAAGCTGATTACTAATGTAAGAAGTTATATATAAAAAAACTATATTTAGCAGTTAATTTAGAATTTTTAGGTTTAAAACTTTGGATCTTTGGAGCAGTTTTAATGTTGCTGTTACTGTAATTGGATATTCACTGAGGAATCTCTTAAAAAATAACACAATCTAACCATCTTGATGGCATGAAGCAATAGAGCCTAACAGTTTCACTAAGTACTAAGAAAAGGGTTTTTTAGATATAGATGGAAAGCAAAGACTCACTTGAAGCTTTATAAATTAACGAACTATACTGGCAGGAGCAGGAAGTAGGCAATGTTATTTGATTGTTTTGAAGAGAAACATTTGAGAAAGTGTTATGCAATATCTGTAAAGAAAATAAACCTTGTATTTATTTACTTTGACGGGAATATTTTTTTCCCCAGAAGGGAAGTTTAATATGTTTGTTTTATTTAATTTCAAATTTTTCAGAAAGCTTTGGGAGAAAGTGTTTGAAAAGTACACCTTTTAAAGGAATTATTTTTTTAGGTCAAAAAAGAATAACAAAATTAATACAAGAAAAATGGCTTCCACAAGTTATAAAGTAGGAAACTAATGTTTATTCTCCCTGAATTCTTGGAGTTAGATTTTCAGGTTTCTATGATACCATCTTGGGAATGGCCCTTCTAAAAAAGGGTAACTAGAATTGGTTGAATAGATTTCATGACTTTACTGGTGGTTCTTTTTTGGCTTGGACTAAAAGAGCAGCTGGTGAAACAGCTGGAACTCCCCTTATGAGAGTTGGTGGAAATGCACTGTTGGTGGAAATTACAAACCCTAGGAAACAGAACACTACTTGAAATGCCGAGCGTTCCATAGAGATGATGCCCTTTCCAACCTTTTCCTTGTCCTCACTTCCAGACTGAATCCATTGGGGGATTGTCTTCTGTGGGATTCTGTCCAATTTTTCTCATGTGAGTGGTTGGTAAAAATAGGAATTAAAGTATAGAATTTGTTTCTATTTACAACTTGATCAGGAATATTAATATTTTATTAATCTTGGAACTAACACCTTTCTAAGCCCCAAAAATTATATTACCAAGTCATTTGAAAAGAAATCAAACTAGTCGCAAAAAAGATTGTAAACAAATACTTAAGTAAACCATTTAAAAAGTTAATGATTTTAAATGTTTGTCTTAGAATGATTATTTGAGTGAATGTGCCCCATAGTGAGAACACTTATGTTAGATTTATTTTAAAAACCAACATTGTGAAATGAACAGAGATACATTTTAAAGGAGTTTTTTTTTTTTTTAAATCTTTTCTAGTCTAGTGCTTATTATTGAGTGTGGGACCTTATTTATCTATTTATTGTTATTTATGGTCAGAGAATAGAGCTCATAGTTGAAGGAGAACCTGAGTTGAACATCTCAGTGTGAGGCAGAAATAAAAAATGCTTTTGAGATTGTAGCTTTCAGCAGTACATTTCTTCCACTACAGGTGGAAGGGTGAGGGTGTGCACTCTGGCAATATGGAGAACTGAGTCTCCGATGTAGAGCATGCTACATATCATACTACACAAACATAGCCAAACCCCAGACTTGTCCGCCTAGGAACTTGGGATTTCTGTAGAATTCTTTATGTCACCACACTTCAAAATATGTTTCTGCTGGAGGCCTGGCCATTTAGGCAGTTTTTCACTGTGAGCTGTATCTCTTTGGAGCATTACGATAATATATTAGCTATCATTGTGTCTCTGTTCCAGAGAGCCCCGTGAAAATTAGTGTGTACTGACTGGGCTGAATTAGGAAATTTGAATAGTGATTTCTGTGTTTTGTATCACCGAAGGCAGTAGGCCCTGGCTCCTCCCTTGTTGTTTTAGACATTACTTAGCATCATGCCAGTAACCCCTGTATCTCTGGCATATAGACACCTAAAATTGAGTAATTGTTACTACTATTTAACCCAGGCTTTTATCAGCCTTAGCACTAGTCACTCTTTGGGCTGGATAGTTCCTGGATAAGTCTGTGTTATCAGCAGGGGGACACAGGGAGGAGGTTGTCTTGTGCACTGTAGGATGTTCGGCAGTACTTCTGGCATCTGCCCACTAGATGCCAGTAACCACTCCTCAAAGTTGAGACAACCCAAAATTGTCCAATGTCTGCTAGGGGTGGGTGAAGAATTACCACCAGCCTTGAGAACCACTGATTAACCTAACCTAATTAGTTATATGGCTACCTCCTTGGGGAAAATATATTTTGGTGAGTGATCAGGTTTTTAAGTGTGTCAAAAACGTGACGGCTGTCTGGCTTCACTGAAGGAAGGGAGTTGGGATGATGGTGGTGATACTTTTGATGGCTCCCTTCACCCCACAGAGGACCATTCTGGCAGCATATGATTGGAGGTGCGATTGCTTTTTCAAGGGTCCCCATGACTTTGGCCACTCCGTCTAAGACCAGCAGGGGCATGGTGTGTCCTTATGAGTTTACCTCTACCCTTCTATAAGTCTAGTATATCAAAGAGTTATAAGAAGCACAGTCATTATTTGAAGAAAGAATTTTTAAAAGGCTAGAGCTTGTGCATAGGAAAGAGATCTCCACTTTTTGGTTTTATTTTAGATAACTACTTAAAAAGTGTCTTTTTGTATTGAGGTCCTGTCCTATTCAAAGATTAATTTAATCGTCTGTAATTCTCTTAATAGGCCCACCTCATAACTGGATGAAAGATTTTATCCTCACAGTTTCTATAGTAATTGGTGTTGGAGGGTGCTGGTTTGCTTATACGCAGAATAAGACATCAAAAGAACATGTTGCAAAAATGATGAAAGATTTAGAGAGCCTACAAACTGCAGAGCAAAGTCTAATGGACTTACAAGAGAGGTAAGTTCAGAAAAATCATAACTGATGTTATGTATGTAGGCAAATACAATTTGTAAAAAAAGTAATATGGGCATGTGCTTAAACACTTATATTTAGGTTATTATACACATCAGGAATATATGCATATTTGATTTCACATTTTTTTAGAAAAGTATATTTTTATAATTACAGATTTATTATAAATGTGTATACTTGAGAATAAATGACTAGAAGAACAGTGGAGGTAAGTCAAATATAGTGGGATTAGATGTGTAGCTAAGTTTTATTTTTAACTTGATTTAAATAATTATGAATTTTTAAAAAGCTTTTTGCGGAAGAGTATTTCCCTGTTTTCCCTGTCTTTTGAGCCCAGGATAACCAAAATAGCTGTATAGTAAGTTGCCTGATATTTTTACTAGCCAAACTTAGGGCTAATGAAAAATGCTATGATTTCTGATTGAAATATGTATTTAATTGCTTGACACAGTATTTATTATTTTGTAAAAAATAAAACTTTGGAAATTTTTGTGAGGAATTTTTATTTTTATTGTTCTATAAGGCTTGAAAAGGCACAGGAAGAAAACAGAAATGTTGCTGTAGAAAAGCAAAATTTAGAGCGCAAAATGATGGATGAAATCAATTACGCAAAGGAGGAGGCTTGCCGGCTGAGAGAGCTAAGGGAGGGAGCTGAATGTGAATTGAGTAGACGTCAGTATGCAGAACAGGAATTGGAACAGGTATTTACATTAAAAAAAAGTCACTTGTGAAGATGTTAACATTGCCACTCTGAGGAGGCAGGTCCTGTTTTTCTTCAGTTTCCTACATTTAGTTCCATTGTCTACTGTTCCTCAGTTGATAAAAGAATCATTTATGTTGTTAGCATTGATCAAAGTTCATACAGCAAAATAACACAGTAACTGAAAGATAAAGTTGCCATCATGTTCACTCATTCATGAAATCTTATCTCTTGCCATGTTCATTGTCTTGAGTAAATTTAAGGTGTTTAACATCTGTAATATGTTTAAGTTTCTGACTGTAATGTAGTAAGATAAAGTATATCTAGGTTTGAACTTCTCTGCAAAGGTAAAGGATCTCTATTAAACATCCATTTGAATCCTGTTAAATAGTTTTAGAACATAATCTGCTAAAAATTCTGAAGCTCCTTTCCAATACCTGCTTCTCCTGTTCAGTTACTTAAGATAGAATATAGGCATTTAGGCATTGCACAGAGTCCTTTGGAGAGGGTGAGGTGCTGGGAGAATTTAATTATAGGCAGATGCATTAGTTTCCTGTTCCTGCTGTTTTAAAAAAAAAAAAAAAGCCACAAACTTAGTGGTTTAAATAAACATAAATTTATCATCGTAAAGTTCTGGAGGTCAGAGTGAGCTGAGGCGAGCCTGCAGGACTGTTTTCCCTCTGCAGACTGTAGGGGAGGATGTGCTTCCTTGCCTCCTCCACTGGTAAAGCCCACCCACGTTTCTCAGCTCATGGCCCCTTCCTCTGTCTTCAAAGTATGTCATTCCAGCCTCTACTTCTGTGGTCCCATCTCCTGCTTCTGACTTTGATGATTTTGTTACTGATAATGAAACTGAAGAACAAAATGAGGATTATAAAACTTGCTCAAAATTAGAGGTGACTCAGTTATAAAGCAGGGGCAAGAACTTAGGTATTCTGCCTCCACTTCATTTTATGCACTGTTGCTGCCTTCTTAATAGAGTGCTAAGAAAGAAATGCAAATTAAGTGATGAATGACTTAAGGTCAACTCAGGAGAAAATACGCACCGTGCATTACTGTTTCCTTCAAGATCGCCATTTTATGAGAATATGTCTGACTGAACGCAGCCATCTTTTTTATAACTGTTAACCACTCCTTCTCTGATATCCCTAGATGTCTGTGTTTTGGAGCTCTTCCCTCTAAGAACTCTTAGATGTATTTTACAGTCATGTCCCATTCACCTAACAAATCATAGCAGCACAGAATGTAGCAAAGAATCAGGGAGTTGGCAAAAAAGACCTAGTCGAAATCATACTGTATCCGAGAATTGGGTACTATGCCCTTTACCCTCCTGCCTTTTTCCACCAAGACGTCCAACTCGCAGTTTGTTCTGGTATATTTCTGTCTTTCTAAACTTTGTACATAAGAAAGAGCGAATCAGAAAACAGTAGTTTGGAATTCTTCTACAGAGATATAAACTGATGGTAGTACTTCACAGGTGATTGTCTCACAGTGAGGGAGAAGAGACAATATAAAAAAAGGGCCCAAGAATTATGGACATTCTAACTTAAAGCTTTGGGAGAGAGACTGTGCACATCTCAATAGACCCTGAAGTTACCAAAATATGATGTATTGGTATGAATGTAATCTCATTAGATCCTGGGTCAATAAAAGGTGATTTAAAGGAAGGAAATTGGTATTTTAAAAAGAACACTGTCTGGCATGATTATATTAATAAGAAACACAATTTTCTGAGGGCTTACTCTGTACCAGAAGTGTATGCCACAAACATTGCCAGTGGTTTGCTCATAAATTTTAATCCTCACAGCACATAGATACTATCTTCATTTACAAATGAGCTGCATAGAGAGGCTAGATAACTTATTTGCCTTGGGTTACACAGCTGTTAACTGGTAAAGGCAAGATTTTGCGTGTCATATTCCAAAGTCTGTGTCTTCTCATATTGCTATTAAAAGCCTTGCTTGTAGAAATAAGTTTAACTGAGAAATGATGTATAATATGACATAACCCACAATTCCACATAGTTCAGGGAATTACTGTATTTTGTCTGGAGAATAATCAACATAAATTTAGAAGTCAGGAAAATCCTGTAGGTTTTTTATATAGTGTTATTTTTCCTAGAACAGAGACTTTTGGGTGACTAAGTACCACTTTATATTTTGTGTGATTTAAATAGTTTTCACAAATTGGTTTATTAGAAAAAGTCTCAGGAAGCCTTTAATCAGGGCAAGTGAAATACCCCTATTCTCCATGAGACAATAAGCCTTAGGAACTTACGAAGGTTACACAGATGATAAATAATACAGTTGGGTCTAGAAACCAAGTTTTCAGATATTTAGGCTGTTTTTGTG
This sequence comes from Theropithecus gelada, assembly GCF_003255815.1. NCBI lineage: Eukaryota > Metazoa > Chordata > Mammalia > Primates > Cercopithecidae > Theropithecus > Theropithecus gelada. Next base: position 25,877,451 of record NC_037672.1, read on the forward strand.
ACATCATGTTTTTACTTACTGTTGTTTTATTCTAAGATACAAAAATTATGTAAATAATTGTTACATTTTAAACAGTTACTTATTGTTTGCAAAAGCTGTTTATTATTCAATTTTTTCTGTGTTCATTCCCCTATAAACAACAATGTGATTTAAACTAAGGGTTGGTAGCAGAGAAAACAGTTAAATAGTTGCTACTATCAGAAGGTCAGACTTTCCACAAGTTTGAGTCATTATTTGGCAATCAATCTAAACATTGTTCATCTTCAATTTATGCTAAAAATATATATAAGTAGTTTTTATGTTAAATGTGTTTGAGCTCTTTTAGGGGAAATACATTTATGGAAATATTAAGAAAAATCTATGATTAAAGAGCATAACTTGAATGAATTTTGTTGAGATTCTCTGTATAATTCCTGGAAGTGAAAATTGTATAGAAATTTTAACTTTAAAATCTTCTGAGAAAAAGGGCTTGTGTACATACATTTTGTGGTGTTATGCAGGTCTGCATGAATGTGAGCTTAAATTTTATCTTCCTGAGAGATTAGCAGGAACGCCACACAGCTTACCCAACTGACTTGTTAAACACAGTATTGTCCCGAGCCATTGCAGTTAGTTATGTAGGCAGATATGTTGCCTGGGATTTGTTTTCAGTGAGTTAATGCTCTTCCCCTTACTTTAATGTGTTTTTGAATTGTTACCTAGTGTTGCATTGTGAATTTTGTTTTTAATTTTGGAATCTTAAAAGATATTTTTCTACACAATTCTTTGTTTTCACACTAACTGACAGCTGTTCCTTTTCTTTATCAGAAGTTTGTATATAGTACTCTTGCTGGTTTATTCTGGCACACTATAAAGTTTATTCAAATAAGTTGGGTTTGTTCAGATCAAACATTCCTTTGCTCTTCAGTGTCCTTAGTTAGCTTTGGGGAAAATTAATCTGTGGGGTGGTGCTCGACACGCAGGATGCTCTGTAGTCGCTCGTCGCTTTGCCTCAAGGTCTTGAGTGTGAGTGAGTGTGCACAATTTCATAAATTACATCCTGTATCTTTACACATCTTTAGTTTGAAAACTCTTGCTAGTTTTTAAGTAAATCGTTCCAAGAATGAATCATCTATTCCTTCTGTGTCTTTCCTTAGTGAAGCTTTCCTTATGATACTTTTTCTTAGTGCTTATCAACTAACCACCATGCATTTTTGTTTTTTTTCTGTTTATTTTCTGGCTCCATTAAATGGCAGGTGGAAGAAATACTATGACATCCTTATACTGAAGACTATGCATAGTTTCTCATGAAAAAATCAAGTGGATTCTCACTCAGAATCTGTTTCCTCACAATCTGTACATGCTCTGCAGATGTTCACTTAGCTACTTTCTGGTATATTCAAAGCAGGGAATTATGTAGCAGAAGTGGTAACACAGACAATAATAGGTAGATATACTTGGCAACAATAAGAAATAACTAGCCATAAAGAAGATGTCATGAAAAACTACAGAAAAATACAATTTTTAAAAAATCAGTGTATAGTGAAGGAGCTACAGTAGGGTCTTTTGGAAACATTCGGAGGAGGAGTAGAACGTGTATCCACCCAATTTTGGACACTTCTTTATATAATACTTCATAAATGAAATATGCATTATGGGAAAAATATGATCAGTTTTAGTTTGTATATAGCCTTGATTATTTCCCCCTCAGTCTGGTTTTCATAACATACAAAACTAAATATTGCAACTTAAGATATAAATAAGACCTCTCTACCCTCCTTGACTTCACGACTTTGCCTCGTGGATTTAAGATGCACTTGAAGCTCAGCCTTAATTTTAATGCTAGAAATCTATTGTATTTAGACTTTGCAGTTTAAAACGATGTTTACAAAGAGCGTAATTAAAATAGCTTTTTCTTTTAGTTTGGGTACTAAAAAATATTTTAATCCTTCCTTCTTCCCTCTCTCCTTTCCTGCCTCTTTCCTTTCCTTCTTCTAGGTTCGCATGGCTCTGAAAAAGGCCGAAAAAGAATTTGAACTGAGAAGCAGCTGGTCTGTTCCAGATGCACTTCAGAAATGGCTTCAGTTAACACATGAAGTTGAAGTGCAATACTATAATATTAAAAGACAAAACGCTGAAATGCAGCTAGCTATTGCTAAAGATGAGGTACTCTCTTGTATTTCAAAGTTTGCTAAATTTGTTTCTTAGGCTGCATTCTTAGAGCGATTACTCAACTGGGATACACAGATCTGAATAAAAGTTTTATTATTGCAGATTCCTTTTTCAAACTGGAACTTATTGTGTAAATAGACTCTAGTAATCATAAGCTTTAAATTAAAATTACTGCATTTGGATACTTTTCGAAGTGACCTTAGTGATTTAAACATTCTTTTTTTTTTTTTTAATCATTATCATAAAAGTTTTATACAGAGCTTTTTTCCTTTAGGTTGCTGCTTCATATCTGATTCAGGTTAGTAGTTACTGGAAATTAATTTTGACACTTACATTGTGTGGAATGAGAATAAGTGTTAATCTGAATTCTAGCAAAAGAATTTAAAAGCTTAGTTCACTCACTAGCACCATTATAGTAGGATATAGTTAATGTTTTTCTGTTACTTTTAGTACAAGATTCGGGTCTTCCTGAACCATAGAAATAAAAGAAAAATTCTCCAGAATCAAGTTTTGAATTACATCGATTGGCTTAGGAAAGCACATTTTCTCCCTCATCTGTTTTCTTTTTTGGAATGCAGGGATATCTTGGCTAGTAATTCTCTACTGGTTTTATGATTGTTAATATATTAAAAACCAAAATAAACTTTATTATTTTATGTATATAAAAATGTTTGTATTTTTTTCAAACCTAGCCTTATTTTATTCCTTTTCGGTTTCTAGGCAGAAAAAATTAAAAAGAAGAGAAGCACAGTCTTTGGGACTCTGCACGTTGCACACAGCTCCTCCCTAGATGAGGTAGACCACAAAATTCTGGAAGCAAAGTAAGAATGTTATTTTAGTTTTTATTTGCTTTATTGTTATTGTGTTGAAATGAGTAATTTATAAACAATTTACATTTATCATTTAATTATATAATTACATAAATTACATTAGTTTTAAAAGTGAGTTATTTCTTCTTGAAATTAGTTAATTGCCACGGTCTGTTCATGTATTGCCTTCTTTCAGTGCCATATTAAAGATCTTTTGATGCAGTAAGTAATTTCTTTATTGGCTTTTCCAGGAAAGCTCTCTCTGAGTTGACAACTTGTTTACGAGAACGACTTTTTCGCTGGCAACAAATTGAGAAGATCTGTGGCTTTCAGATAGCCCATAACTCAGGACTCCCCAGCCTGACCTCTTCCCTTTATTCTGATCACAGCTGGGTGGTGATGCCCAGAGTCTCCATTCCACCCTATCCAATTGCTGGAGGAGTTGATGACTTAGATGAAGACACACCCCCAATAGTGTCACAATTTCCTGGTAAGTGGTGAGTTCAACAAAAAGTGTTGATATAGGTTTTATAGTAATTTTCCCCTGTGTCCTTTTAGGAATCATGTACTTTGAAATCTATGAGAAAAAATTTGGGTTATCATTCATTTTCTCTTTCTTTTTGTTAGTAATTTAAATATTTACTATTTGAGAAAACCATGTGAAACGCATATATAAATACTTTTTGTATATTTATATTATATATTTATACACACTTTAATCTGAGTGCTTTATAAATTTGATTATTAAATGTTTGAGCAACTGTTTCATATAACATTATATTAAGTGTTGAATATAAGACTTTTTTTTTTTTTAAAACGATGCTTGTAATTAAATCGAAATGAGGAGTCACATAAAAACATAATTGACGGTAAAGATAGCACATGATAAATGCCAAATCCGTATGGGAATGAAGTGCTGAGCTTTTGGGGAAAATATCCTTTCAAATGGCCGCTTAATGTGTGGTAGAAATAAAAATTAGGGGAAGATCTTGGAAACAGGGATTTGAATCCTAGCTCTGCCACTAACTCACTCTAGGTATGTACTTGTATTATTTTGCTGGTTTTACTTCTCTGGTTTGATGGCAGACAGTTAATGCAAAGAGAGTGAGGCGGCACTCAACTCTTAAAGGAGACAAGAAGAGTGGACAGATTGTAAATACAGCAAAACTAGAAGTGTGTGACTGCATTCATTTCGCTTGCTCCATACTGCGAGGTCGTGATGGTTGCAAAGTTATGTCTAGATCTGGGCCAGCTCTGCAGTTTGAATATTGTCAGTTTGTATTTGTTTATTTGAATTATATGCCCTTAAGCTTGCCAAATGCAACACTGATTCATAAGTATATGCTTTTGTTTGAAAACTGTAGCTTTTAAAAGTTGAATTTCCTCCTTAAAATCCATGTTTAATATCTGAATCGTGCCTGAAGGTGCATTCTCTAGATTGACTAGTTTTTTTCTTTGCTTTTTAAAAACACTTTTTGGGGTGGGGGCAGAGGTATTGGATATCCATATGTCTGTTAAAAGGAACAATTCTACTAAATGTGAATAATTATTCTAGTTGTAAGTGATTGTGTCATATAGGCAAATTTAAACTTTTAAATAAGAAAAAAGTACGAGAGTTGGTTATAAATTTAATGTTTTAGAAATGCTGTGATCAGGTCGTGCGCGGTGGCTCATGCCTGTAATCCCAGCACTTTTGGAGGCTGAGGAGTGCGGATCACTGGGTCAAGAGTTCAAGACCAGCTTGGCCAACATGGTAAAACCCTGTCTCTACTAAAAATACAAAAATTAGCTGGGTGTGGTGGCGTGTGCCTGTAATCTCAGCTAGTCAGGAGGCTGACACAGGAGAATCGCTTGAACCCGGGAGGCAGAGGCTGCAGTGAACCAAGATTGTGCCACTGCACTCCACCCTGTGCGACACAGCGAGACCCAGTCTCAAAAAGAAATGCGTGATCAAATTTATTATCTCTGAAAAATAACTCATGCCAAAGATTACAATTTGAGAGCTCTGCCTCCACCCAGTGGCACCACAGAGGTACTCCACTCTCCTTAGTTAGAAAAGCCTAATTTCTGGACCTGATAAATGGAAAACTCTCGGCAATGGAAGTCTAGGAAAGGACGAAGGCTCTTCATTTCTATACCCTTCTGAGCAGTTAAATTTTTTTTTTTTTTTTTACCATGGATTTGTGTAAATTTTACAAGTTTGAAATGATGACAAGGAAACATGCCTGTAGTGTGTTAAGAACACAGTAAAAGATTGTAACAATATACATAGAATAATATTGTCTATGTTTAATTATATGGAAATATCAATGGTTAACTCTGTGTAGATAGGGGAATGGGTGATTGTTGTTTTCCTATTACTTTTTAAAATATCTTTTCCTATTACTTTTTAAATATCTGCTAAGTGCTTTCCTTGGTGAGAATGTGATAACAATTTATTTAAACTTTCTTATAAAGTCGTCTACACACACTTAAAGTGACTGAGGATAATATACCCACCTACCAAAAAGATAAACAGATTTCAACATTTTTCTTTATCTTTTTCTCTGAAATAAACTATTACAAATACACCTAAACCACATTGCCTCCCTTTCCCCACTGTTTTGAAGTTGTGACTTATGCTAAAGCCTATTGTACTTTCATTACATACATATATATCCATAACATTATATACAATTGTTGCGTGTTTAGAAATGTATATAAATGTTATCAAACTAGGTGTTATGTTACAACTTTTTTTGCTCAAAAGTTAACATTTCAAACATGTTTCATGTTTATGTATAGATGAATTAAAGTCACTGCTTAATGAGTTAACCATAACTTATATATTTAATTTTTGTATTTAAAAATCCATAGTTTGTCCGTTTTTCTACTGACATAGGTTCTTTCTACTTTCTTGACCCTTGCAAACAATGTGCAACAAGCATCTTTACCTGTATTTCCTTGTGCATAACTTTGAGAGTTTCTCTGTGTGGACACCTAGAAATGGACTCCTGGGTCATTGGGAAGGCACCTTTTACTAGTCATTGCCAAGTTGCTTTCAAAATGGTTTACACTGTTTTATAAGAGTGCCTGTGTGCCTGTATCCTCATCAGTGCTTGGAATAATCCGATTTTCTTGTTTTGCAACTCGAATGGGTATGAAATGATACCTCACAATTACTAAACTTTTTATTTCCTTGATGACTGTTGAGGTGGAGTGCCATTTCCTTTATTGGCATTTGTTGTTCAGATTTCTTCCTCTCTGAGTTGCTTGTTCTTGCTGTGGAGTCCCTGCAAGATTCCGTACTGATGTGGAAGTGTTCTTTTTTTTTTTTTTTCCTGGTTATTTGAGGGTTGCAAATATCTTCCAGACTTTGGCTTTTTTAATGGCAAATTGTGAATCTAATTTGTGCTTTTTGTGTCTTTTTCAGAAGATGATAGATTGTTGTTTGCACTCCTTAGAGTTTTTAAGTTTTTCTTTAATCCATTAGTCCTGTAATCCACCTAGAAGTTATTTTTGTTCATAGTGTGAAGTTGGAATCTAAATATATCTCTTGAGGTATGGGTAAACAGTTGTCTCAGCTTCATTCCTGTTCTATCCTTGCTGACTTATAATACCACTTCCCTCCGTAGATACATAAGTGCTCCCAGCTCTCCCATTTTGTTTCACTGGCCCCGTTCTGCTTTAGTTTCTAGGGTTTTGTAAAAAGTATTAATATTTGATAAGACCAAGTCTTCCTTTATTATTCAAATTCAGAATTTCTACTCTTAACTAATCTTCTGAATTTTAAGATCAGCTTATGAAATTCCATGAAAGGCTCCATTGGGTTAAAAAAATTTTTTTTTGAATTTGTGAATTTGTATGCAGTGAATTATTAATAAATTCCATTTATCGAGATCTTTTATATCTTTAAATAAAATTGATAATTTTTTTTCTCTGTGCAGGTCTTGCTTTTTGTTAAAAAAAAGATTAATTTCTAGGTACCTTAATAAATTTTTGGTAGTTATATACATTACCTTTCTTATAAAACTGTATTTCAGATTGCTTGTTGCTGATGAGGAAATGCCATTGGATTTAGTATGCTGAATACAGAATACTAAATACAGAAACATATATTTAAGTATTTTATGGTAGTCTTGGCTTTTTCATGTTAATACTAGTAAGTTTTTCCTCTTTATTGCCCAAGCTAAGACCGCCAGTAAAACATTGAATGAAAGTGGTGACTGCTGGCAATAGGGATTGCCGTCTCTGACTTTGAAGGGAATGCTGCCAGAATTTCACCAGGAAGTATTTTTTTTTTTATGTTTTTGGTAGATTACTTGTAAGTTAAGGAAAGTCATTTCTATTTCTGTTTTGCTAAGAATGGTTTTTTTTGTTAATCAGTGGATATTAAATTTTACCAAATTATTTTTCTGCATAATTTTAGGTGATCATTCATTTTTTATTCTGCTGAGTTTTTATCTGTTTAAGTAAATCCTTTAAATGTCAGTGAAACTATGTTTGTCACAATGTGCTATTTTTAGAATGAGTTGGATTTGGTTTGTTATTTAGGACTTTTGCATCTGTAATCACACATTGGATTAGCCAGTAATTTTTCTTCCTGACACTATCTTGGATTTTGGTATCAAGATTATATTAACATCATAAAATAAATCAAAGAGTAGTCCCCCTCTGCCCATATATGTGGTTTTGCTTTTCATGGTTTCTAGTTACTTGTGGTCAACTGTGGTTTGAAAATGGTGAGTAGAATACAATAAGATATTTCGAGGTGGGGGTGTTTGGAAACGACATTTACTTAACTTTTATTACAGTATGTTATTATAATTGTTCTTTTTTATTATCAGTTATTGTTAATCTCTTGCTGTGCTTAATTTATAAACTAAACTCTATTATAGGTATGTATGCATAGTAAAAGCATAGTGTGTAGAGAGTTTGGGACTATCCATGGTTTCAGGCATCCACTGTGGTCTTAGCATGCATCTGCCAAGCATAAGGAGGAATACTATACTCCTTGTTCTTTCATTCCATTCTTTTCTGCTTTTAGAGAGAGGCAGCAATATAAAGTAGGGTTAAGATGTGGAATTCTGGAACAAGACTGCTTGGGTTTGATTCTTTGCTTCACCTTGTAGTAATTGTATTACCTTTTACTCCGGGCACTGAGTGGGAGGCACTTTCCTGAGTTTCAGCTTCCTTTTCTGTAAAATGTAGCCTACCTTGTGGAGATATGTTAAAATTTAAATTAAGGTAGTACCTGTAAGACACTTGGAACCAGCCCCTGGGCTACAATAATCAGTCAGTAAATTGTATGATTTTTATTCTATACTTTGAAATAGTATAAGTTATGGATTATTTGTTCTTTGAGGATTTTAAATACATTGCCTATGAATTGACCTTGATGTATATGTTTTGGCAAGGAACAGATTTTTAAACTGTAGTATTAATTTAATTTAATGATTAAAAGTGTAGATTTGTGAAGTTACATGTTTCTAGAATATTGTGTGTTATCTGAATTTTAAAATTTATTGGCTTTTAGTTGTTTATACTATTTTATATGATTTTAAAAATCTCAGTTACATTTAAAAATTTTTTTGTTCCTAATAATTATCTATATCTTCTTTCGTCTCCTTTGTCAGGCTGGCAGTTGTCTGTTTTATTTCACTTTTGTCAAAAGCCTGTTTGTTTTGTTAATATTATCTGTTTATTTCTGCTCTTTTATTACTTTCTTGGAGTTTACTTTTTTACTTGTTTGTTTTAATATTTATACACCTCCCACAGGAATCTTGAGTCTTTGTTTTCTCTCATATTATCTTAAGGCTATGAATTTTCTCTCTAAGAACCACCTTAGCCACCTCCACAAGTTTTGACATATTAATTTGATTATGATCATCAAATATTAAAAGGTTTTTAATTACTAATTTGTCACTTCCTTGAAATATGAATTACCTAGAAGCGTATGTTTTAATTTCCAGATATGCATGTATGTTTTGTTTTTTTGTTGTCTGTTGGTTTTTAAAAACATCTCTGCCTATTGATTTCTACTTGTGTGTGGTTAGAGAAAAGGTCAGTATGACTTTTTTTGTATTTCCTGATACTTGCTTTGTGACTTGGTATTTATTGGTCATATATTTTAATGGTTCTTTCTATATCGGGAAATTAGTTTTCTTTAATTGTTAGTTACAGGGTACTATACAGTCTGTTAAATCAGGTGTTATGATAAAAACCTTCTGTATACTGACACATTTTTGTCTATTCTTCTATCGGTTGCTCCCATGGTGGTCAGTTTCTCCTTACAATTCTGCCCATTTCTGTTTTATATAGTTTGTACTAAGTTATTTGGTGAATACAAGTTCAGGTATAATATCTTCTTTACAGATTAACTGTTCCTTTTATAGTTACGTGGACACTGCTTTATGGCTAATACTTTTTGCCTTTAAGTTTATACTACCTGATATTGAAATACCTATAATAGCTTTCTTTTGATTAATATTTGCCTAACGTATCTTTTTCACTTTCTTCTAAATTTTTCCATTATTAGACACTAGATATATCTCTACAAGAAATAGCAGTAACTGGTTTTATTTTGTATCCTATTTGAGAATATGTTGCTGGCTAAGGCAAATTTAATGCAAATATTATTTACTCTCCTTGCTGATCTGTTTGAATTTATCTCTGCAATCTTGTTTTGTGGTTTCTGTTTTACACACCTCTTCTTATCTTCTCTCATTCTCTTGGACAATTCAGCATCTTCAGAGGCTTTAATTTTAGCCACTGCTCTCCCATCTTAAATCATGTGTTAACGTTGTCTAGTATTTTGTTTTGTTTTGAAAGTCTCTCAAAACAGTCACTGTTTTTGTTGTTTCTTTCAGTCATAATTTACATGTACTTATGTGTTTATTTCTCTGTTTATCATTGCATTTTGCTTGTTATTCATTTCTTTTTTTCTTTCTTAAAAATATGTTCTTCAGTAAAAAAAAAAAGCTACTTCAGTGAGCAATTGGGAATGATAAATTCTCTTAGTCTTTACCTGAAAATATCTTTATTTTCAGTCTCACTTGAGAGTAATAATGTATCTGGATATAAAATTCCAGATTAACGATTAGTTTTCAATAATTATTTCTCAGTTATTTTGAGGTTGTCATTGTTGCTGTTATGAAGTTTGTAGTCAGTCAGCTTGGTTCAGGTTCTTTTTAGTAGATAAGCTGCCATTTCTCCGATTGCTTGAAAAATGTTCTCATTGTCTTTGTTGTCATGTGGTTTCCCTGTAATATGATTGGGTGTGGATTTTAACTGGTTTTTTTTGCTAATATTTGGTGTGTTTCTTGAATCTGAAGGATGTGTCTTTTATCAGTTCTGGAAAAAAAAAATTAGCCATTATCTCTTTGAATATTATTTTTTCTTCTATTCATGCCTTCTGGAATATTAGTTATGTAGAAATATTAGGACTAGTATTAGTTTATTAGTTATATATTGCATCTTGTCGTCCACATTTCTTAACTTTTCTTTTTATAGTCTTTTTATCTAGAGACATCTCCTCAGATCTGCCTTCTAGCTGACTGATTATTTCTTCAGTTCTAGTTTTGTTTTAGCTCTTCCTCTGAATGTTTAACTCTAATTATTGTTTTTCATTTCTATTAGTTCTCTTTGATTTTTCATCAAATCTATGTTTTAATGCTTTCTTTTCTCATATTTTCTATTTATTGTTATATAGTTTCATGATGTAAAAAGAATCCCTATTTTTTAGTTTTCATTTGATCATCCTCATATTTGGTATTCTTGGTCAATTGTTACAGCAGTTTCCTGTGTTTGCATAGCAGATTGCTTTCTCTCTCCTGTTTTATAATTTCTTACGTAGCTATTTTTAAGGAGATTGCCATTATTCCACCCTGGAGAAAACTGTGTAAGTAGTAAAGTGCCCCTCAAATGCCTTTCTTTGCTTCCTGCAGTAGTTTCAACTTGGATATCACCAAGTTGGGACCAGTTTTTTATGTTAACTCTTTGGAATACAGTTTCATAGACCCTTTTGGTAGTATGAACTTGCACTCCAATCTCATATGAGATATAGGCCCAGAGTATTGAGTTTTTCACAGAAGTCCTTTTAAAATCCCTATATTTAGAGATCTTGAAATAAAAGAAATTTGCTTGCTCATTAGTTAGAATTTTACCCTTTCACAGAGGAGTGTAGCCCTTCTAGGTCCAGGCCTTTATCCAGAACACTGACTCACTATTCCAATACCTAACATAGGCCCAAAGCCTAATCTTTTGTCCCCAAATTAAACCCCAAACCCATAGATTAATGAGACTGATAACCTCCCATAACAGTTGCATCATATTAGCATTTACTTTTAGTTTTTGTTTTGGCCTCTGAGAGTTTTCTGTTCTCCTTACAAACTCAGCTATGTGTTTAAAGCAATTGTTATGTTTTATCCATTATATAAGAATGTTTGAGGGTATTTGAACTGTGTTGTTGGGTATTGGGAGATAATTGTCAGGTTACCTTTGACTGCTATGTTGTTAGAACCAGAAGTATATACACTGCTTATTTTTGGTTCTTGTTAGTAGGGGAATGCCTTATTGAAAACAAAATTTTGTCCTCTTCAACTAAGAAACATCACAAAATATAGTTTATAAATACAGGGTCATATTAAACTGCTCTGCTTCTATAGGTAATTATCAATATTAGAATGAAAACTTATCCCAGAAATAGATTCCTATACAGTGATCTTTAATGTGTCATTTACCTACTGTGATAAATCACAGACATGAATGAATGTTTATCTGCATTAGGAATGATTAATGGCCTGGAAGTATTATAAGAGATTCATATTTGCTTTATGTAAAAGATAACTTGTTACAAGGCCAAAGTGCACTGCTTTTTAATCTTCCATAAAGTTTGTGATGTTGCAAATGTTTTCAGCCCTACATAGACTTCTTCAAGCAGCAACAAGGAGGAAGGACAACCCTCAACTCTTAAGTGTACATAACTCTTAACGGACAGATTTTTTAAGGCAAAAGAGATGGCAAAATATGTAAGAAGATATTTTTGGAAAAGATTGTCAAGTTGTAAACAACTTACAGATGTGACAAATTTACTGATTCTTGTATTCTTTATTGCATTACTTAGAATTTTTCTTACATAAACGATTTCCTTTTTAAAACTTCCTTATGCAATATATCTATATGTGTGTGTGTGTATATATGTGTGTGTGTGTGTGTTTATATATATATATCTCTCTGTGGATAGTATTCATTTTTCCAAGCAGCAAATCCTGATTCCTCACAGACCTGATTCCTCTCCCACCATACTTACAGTTATGACTGAATCTTGCTGGTTTTACTGTATATTCCAAGTAATGAGTGATTACTCAGATGACTGCAGTATATGTCGAGAATTGTAGAATTTAATTATCTATGTGACATTGGACACTTTTTTTTTTAGTATTTACAAGATATATTTTCTTCTTTGGCAGAGAGAAAACATCCAACTAAAGATTTACAGGAGCCCTATAGTTCTCTAATCTATGAATCCTTTAAATAAGTGAGAGAAAATTCTGTTTGCCAGCTAAATTACAAATATTTCCATATTATATTTATTTGTGTTTGGAAAAAGCCTTTTAATTATACTTTATTTTACTTTTACTTTATTTTTCTTTGTTTCAATTCATCACGTTATTTCCGTGGCTTTTTCTGTTTGTATCATTCGTTGATTTACTGAGCAGATACTTACTGAGCATCTACTTTTTACCCAGCACTATGATAGACTGGTGTTGTGATGCAAAGTTGAACATGATACACAGTGATTGCTTTTATGGAACTTAGAGTCTAGTGGAGCGGTGCATTGAGATAAATTATGCAATAGGGAAATATACTATGGTATTGCTGAGCAGACACAAGGGAAAACACTGACCTCAAACTTGGAGGGATTGGGAACCTTCCTGGAGGAAATGCCACTTAAGCAAGACCTGAAATTGTAGGTCAAGGGAGAGTTGGGGAAAGGAGGCATGGAGGTGAGAGAGAATGTGATACCTCTGAGGAGCTGGGAGAGATATACTGCTTCTAATATTCCTGTAACAGAACAGAGGGACACGAGCTCTAAAACAGAGGCTGGGTAAGGAGGGCAGTCTGGTCCGTGGTAAGGGGTTTCACTTTAAGAGTTTTAAGCAATACACTTTCATTTTCCTTTTCCATTTTAGAGTGAACTTGCAGGTGCAGTTTGGAGAATAAATTGGAGGGGGGAAATCAGGATTTTATAATACAATATGGGTACAGTAGTCCAATATAATCCATCAGCAGTGAGGGTGTAGGAGAGCAGACAGATTTGAAAGATATTAGAGAGGTAAAAACCCTGTGGTTAACTAGAGGTGGATTATGGTGGAGGAAGAAGAGTCAAGAATATCTGTGTTGACAATTCTGATGACTGAGTAGGTGGTGATGTTATTTACTGAGCTAAGGAACACAGAAGGAGGAGTGAGTTTGGGAAGGAAAATGTTGAATTCAGTTCGGGCACGTGTGGCACATTCATGTGTCCATTGGGCGGTTGGATATAAGGGTTCAGGAGAAAGATTAAACCTGGAGTTACAGATTTGGGCTTTTGTAGACCACAAATGATCATTGAAGTCATGAGAGTAGATGAACTTACTCCAGAGGATTAAGTGGAACGAGAACAGAACAAGGCTTAGAGTAGAACTTTGAAGAAGACCAGCAGTCAAGGGTTGGGTGAAAGAGGAGATGAGAATATGCTCGGAGAAGACAAGCAAAGGGCACAGTAATAATCACTGTTAGATGCTGATCAGATGTCAAGGAAGGATTGAAGTACTAATTGAATTTAGCAACCTTGAGGTAGATCATGATCTGGTTGAGAATGGTTTCAGTGAAATTGTGAATGTGTAAGTAAGCACTGTACAGTTTCTTTGGTGAATGAGTGAAGATGAAATAGTAGAGACAGTAACATAGACAATTCTTCATAAACAGGAACAGAGATATGTCAGCTGAAAATCAGTCTGGGGTAGAGGGGTTTTTTGTTGCTGTTATTGTCATTTGCTCATTCTTTACGTTTGTCTTTTCAGAATTTGCTTTTAAATGCTGTGAGAGGGGGAAAGGCAGACAATGACAAGGCAGGAGAAAGAATAACCAGTAGAGTAAGGTCCTTGAGCATGGGTTGACAGTAGGATACATAAGTGGAGGGAACACACTGTATGAAATGGAAAGGTGGACCATGGTCAGAATCTAAATGTCTAATGTCTTTTTGTTGTTGTTTGTTTGTTTTGGTAGAGACAGGATCTCGCTATGTTGCCCAGGCTGGTTTCAAACTCCTGGCTTCAAGTGATTCTCCCTGCTTGGCCTTCCCAAGTGTTGAGATTACAGGTGTGAACCACCATGCCCAGTCTGACTTATATTCAAAGACAGCACAGTTCTGAATGATGGTGGGACAAGGCATGAGAGTGTGTGGTGGTGCAGAAGTGAAGGTCAGGGGAGAAGAGGTGAAACCTTGATTGGTCAGGGTGTTGGCTAGGTCTTACAAGTGAAGTTGCCCGCGTTGATGATGGGTTGTAAGGACCGGTAAGACAGAGACCGTCCAGGAAGTGACTAGTGAAATGGAGGTGGAAGATGCAGTCATGTCCCTTAATAGTGTTCGCTTCAGCACAATGCATTTGTATAAAAGGATGCAGAAGTAAGGGTATGCAGACAGTACTAGGGAGCAAAGCCACCCACCTTTTGTCCTGATGCTATAGCATCTGAACCATGCAGGAGCGAACAGCTTCAGCTTGAGAAGGTTGTTATTAGGTGAACTATGTTCGTTCAGTTAAGAGTAAGAAATGGAATGCCCATTTAGTGAGGACATTGAAGATGTAGGGGAAGTTTGTTTACCCACCTGCATGAGTCTTGACTGAGACTGGTAGCGGAAACAGTTGGATCTAAGATTTCTGTTTAGTTCCACAGTAGTGGGTATTCAAGAAACAAGTTTTGGTCTGAGCTCTGCCTCACCAGCTGTGAGACTGTGCATACAGTAGTTAAGTGATTTCCTTGACTTAAAACTGATTGAGGTTCAAAGAACTTGTGATATTTCAAGAGATATCCATTGGTAAAAATCCACTTTACTTTATTCTGTTGTCCTGTCTTTGTGTTAACACTCATAAAAATTTGTGATACAATACAGGTTTTTAAATTTAAAGATTTGTTGTCTTAGGTAAATTTTTAAGCCTTTTTGGTTAGTACATTTAGATTTTCTCTTAAAGCCTCATGTTTATGTTCACTTCTGTTTGTTTTTTAGACCTGTTTTTTTTGTTTGTTTCTATTCTTAACTTTCTGAGTGTAGGTGGTAGAGAATGGTAATAACTGTACAGTAACTTTCAATAAAGGGAGATGAAATAGTGACATATTAGTGACATCAGTTCTCTTGTGTGTATGTATTTGTGGTGACTGTAAAGGGGACCCTGGACTTCATGAGCATCTTTCTTTCTTGGTGTTTTTCAGGGACCATGGCTAAACCTCCTGGATCATTAGCCAGAAGCAGCAGCCTGTGCCGCTCGCGCCGCAGCATCATGCCGTCCTCGCCTCAGCCTCAGCGAGCTCAGCTTGCTCCACACGCCCCCCACCCGTCACACCCCCGGCACCCTCACCACCCCCAGCACACGCCGCACTCCTTGCCTTCCCCTGATCCAGATATCCTCTCAGTGTCAAGTTGCCCTGCGCTTTATCGAAATGAAGAGGAGGAAGAGGCCATTTACTTCTCTGCTGAAAAGCAATGGTATTGGCAGTGAATAATCTGCAGGGCATGTTGGGGCTGGGTTGGGGATAAGGTGTGAGGAGGGGTCAGGAGGAGTGGTGCATTGTTTCCGTTTTCTGTTGCTGCATATCAAGGTACCATAGACTTTGCAGCCTCAGACATCACCCATGTTTTAGCTCTTAGTTCTGTACCTCAGAATTCCAAGCCTGGTGTGACTGGGGGTTTTGCTCAGGGCCTTAGAAGGGTAAAATCACGGTGTTGGCCAGGGTGCATTCTCATCTGGAGCTTGCAGTTCTCAAAGCTCATGTGATTATGGTGAACTGCATTTCCTGTGGCTCCAGGACGGAGGTCCCCGTGTCTGTGCTTTCTGTCAGCCGCATGGCGGCTGCTCTCAGTTCCTGGAGGCTGCCCACTGTTCCTTGCCACAGGATATCCATCTTCAAAGCCAGCAACAGAGAATTTCCCTGCTGTAGATTCCTCCTTTGCTTTGAGTCTCCAACTTCTGTCTCTCTGATCTCTAGACTAAAATTTCAAAGGCTCACCTGGATAATAATCTCCCTATATTAAGATTAACTAGTTTGGAGCCTTAATTTTGTCTTCAGAATCCCTTTACAGCCGCATCTATATTTATGTTTGACTGGAAAACTTGAAGAAGGTGGGTGTACACCAGAGGCTGGGAATTTGGGAACCGCCTTAGAATTCTGCCTGCCACAGACATGTAGGTAGATATTTTGAGATGTAACTGCTTAGAGGTCACTGGACACAGTTGACTCAGATCTCAGAGCATAAACTTGTCATGAGAACAATTTTATATGTAAAATAGAAAAGCATGAGCTTAAATATACTTGAACACAAAGAAATATCAAATATGACTGACTTAAAAATATTTATTGTCACTTAATGATTTATTCTGTTATGTGCTGGTGCTTGCTAACACATAAGCAGTATCATATGCCAAAGGTTTAAGAAAATGTCAGGAACTTAAAGGAGAAAAGTAAATTAATAACAAAATGGGCGTAGCAGCAGTGTATTTCAGTCCAACTTAATGACATCAATGCTCCATGAAACTGTTAATTTGAGGATCTCTGTTCTTGAACTGCATTCCTCTTTAAAAGCAGTATGGTATTGAGTGTTAGTTTCAGGTATTGACACTTAGTAGCTATGTGGCCCCAAAGGCTTTACCCTCTTCTTTGAGAAGTGAAAGGGAGTGGTCCACACTCTTTATCGTGTGACTCTAGGCGACATTATCATCAAATAATAATTTTTCATTCCTAACTATCTAGTAGTAAAAGAAATGTTATGATTTGCAAGTGATCAGTGCAGCATATTCCTAAGGAGATAATGCAGGTTTTGTACCCTCATTGCAGTTGGAGAATCTGATGCAGCTTTGCTTGGTTAACACTTTATGACTAGCTTTTCGTCTGTCTTTGCAGTATGAACGTAGTCACCAGCAAGATGACTTACTGACAGAACTGATCTTGTGTGGTTTCTGGAAATCAGAAGGAAAACTCGAGAGCTGCACTGTCTCATCAAACTTTCTGCATTGATGAAGCGTTCAGTTCTCATTTCAACAGCAATGTCAAAATTTCATAGCTAGCTCTCATAAATAAGAGAAGAATTTGAATTTGGAAAACTTTTCTTCCTTTTCATTTTCAGTCTCTCCTCTATTGAACCACCAGAATTCTTACAAAATAATAATGTTAAATATTTACTGATTTTTTAATGTTCTATGCCTTATGCACATATATGCTCATTTAAACCTCACTTCAAGTTTTCTTATACAAGTATAGTGTGAATTCAACTCCATGTCACTCTGGGGAAAAAAGAAATAGAAAAAATGGCATAAGTGGTACACATAGTTAAGTTCAACATTTCAAAGAATATGTACTCTGCAAGAAAATAAAATTTGAAGTTGTATTAAATCTTATTATCCAAGTCAGATTAGTTATGCAGAAGCAGCAACACTTTGGATTCTTGTCATTACAGAATTCAAATGTTAGAACTAGAAGGTAACATTAGTGATTAATCAAATTTTCCTACTTTAACAGATAGGAAAATTGAGACCTCAAGAAACCAAGTGATTTGCTGAGGCTTTTACAACTGATTAATGGTAGGACCAGCTTAGGAACCCAAGTCTCCTGACTTAAATCAATATTCTTTTCACACATTGTTCAGAGTTTAGAGGCTAGTTTTTAAAATATTTTTAGCCTAGCTTAGAATTTCACACACAAAGCAGCCAAGCCACATAACAGAAAAGAAAATAAATTCGTAAAATTGTAACTAAATCAGCTTCTGCTCTTTGGAAGCTGAACAGCTCCAGGGAACATGAGATATTCTGCTCAATTAATTGACAGCCATTCCAAAGAAAAGCTTTGCAGAAATGCCTCTACCAATGATTGATTTCTGAGTCTGATCATTTCCTCATACCTGAACTGCTGCTTACTTTCTGTTAGCACTACCCATTATCGAATTGTAAAAGAATTTGAGAATGATGCAGCACACGCAGGTGTATTATATGAAACCATTAGTTAGGTCTTTAGGGGGTTTTGTACCTTTTGAGAGCTTATAGTGTAGTAAAGACAATCTTCATAGACATGTGTGAGTGAAGTACATAGAAATGACTAAGCAATCTTAGTCTGTATCTAAAATGTGGTATTAACATAGAATATTCATCAAAAGTGAGTGCCAGACCTCCAGTAAATGTGTACATCAATAACATGAAAATGATAGTACTCATAGGCCATCTAAGGTAAGAGATCATTCAGTTTATTCATTTCCTAAATACGAATTTAGTCCTTGCTATGAGAGGTGCCTTTGCCAATAGCATGAGCTGCCAAGACAAGTGAGACAAGGCCCTAGCCTGGTTCCAGCTGCTGGGTTATAATCATGTGTACTCTTGCCTTTCTGTTCTGTCTTCAGCTCTGTTCCCTTCTCACACCGTATTTCTTTTGCCACTTTTTACCTTGACTCTCCCTTTCATTTCTTAATCATTTCCTTTCATGGAGTGAACAGTATTCACCTTGGGCTCCGTACATGCAAAAGTGAATGAGACTAAGTAGTAAAGCTCTCAAGAAAAAAAAAAAGTGAGTGAGATGTGATCCCTGTTCTTTAATATCTCATTCTGTTCATTGATTCATTCACCCACCCTTCCATTCATTTGTCCAACACATATTTATGAAGTACCCACCGTGAGCTTGCCATTCTTCTAGTGCAGAGAAGTTAATAAGGCTCCTTGTCCTTATTTATTTCCTTTTTTCTGGGGATACTGCCTATAGACAAGTTAATATAAAATATCATTTTAGGTTTTGGTAAGTTTTGGGGTTGCAAACAAAGACAGGTAAAACAAAAGAGAATGCTGTTCCAGATAAGGTGGTTAGGGGAGGCAGGAGTAACCTGCATACCCTGGAGAAGTAAGCCATGTGGAGATGGAGAGTAGATAACACCAAGCAGAGGGAACAGCAAGTGCAGGGCCCTGAGGAGTCTTGAGGGTGGCATGTTACAGGAACACGAGGGAGTGTACAGTTGGAGATAGCCAGGGACCACATGTACAAGCCTGGTACTCTTTGACTAGGGCTTTGGATCTTACTCTGAGTATGAGAGAAAGCACTGGGAAGTTTCAAGTAAGTGAATGATATATTTTGCTCGAGTTTTTAAAAAATCACTTTAATGGCTGTGTGGAGAAGTAACTGGGAGGGAAGAGCGAGAATGAAAGCAGGGAGACCGGTTAGGAAGCCGTTGCAATCATTTAGGTGAGTTCCTTGCTGTTTCAGAGGAAGAATGGGAGCAGGGAGCGTAATAAGGAATGGTGGATTTGAGAGAGATTTGAAGGAATGGGTGATGGCATTTACTATATGTTGGTTGTGGGGTTACAAAATTTATATTTCCACTGTGGAGAAAAGGAGGAAAACATTGAAGAGTAAGAATGCTGTGAGAATTCACTGAATGTCTGTTTTTTTTTTCTAAATAGCATCATATGTTTGCCCCCTCCTCCACTGCCATACTCTGATGCACCTCGATTCCCTGCCCCCTTTTAAATTTGGTAGAACTTATATTTTAGTATAATTCCTTTCATGTATATTCCTTCCTTCCTAACAAAGCTATAGCTCATCAAGTTAATGAAAAGGGAGAGGCAGTGACTAAAATTCATCTTTTAAAATAGTGTCAACTCCGATTTAGAAAGAAACATAGTATTGAAATAAAACATAAAAGTAGCTGAGATGATAGCTGAATCACCTGTAAAATTTAACATTTTAATTTATTTGACAAAAAGAAGGTATAACTTATATTGTCTGTAGTTTGTAAGATTTCATTATTATGGTTTATGTTAAAAATCCAACATTGAGTTTTGAGAAGCCATATTATTTAAAGAAGTAATGTTCTCATTTTGCTAAAATGTATATAGAATCGTATCATTTCCCTCTTTTAAATTTCAATAAGCAACGAAAGTTGTTTTAGTTAGAATGTCTGCTAGTACTCTTAAGAACATACTGATTTAAAATTTGTACCTTTGTTTGTGTTTCCATTCAGGGAAGTGCCAGACACAGCTTCAGAATGTGACTCCTTAAATTCTTCCATTGGAAGGAAACAGTCTCCTCCTTTAAGCCTCGAGATATACCAAACATTATCTCCTCGAAAGATATCAAGAGATGAGGTGTCCCTAGAGGACTCCTCCCGAGGGGATTCGCCTGTAACTGCGGATGTGTCTTGGGGTTCTCCCGACTGTGTAGGTCTGACAGAAACTAAGAGTATGATCTTCAGTCCTGCAAGCAAAGTGTACAATGGAATTTTGGAGAAATCCTGTAGCATGAACCAGCTTTCCAGTGGCATCCCGGTGCCTAAACCTCGCCACACATCGTGTTCCTCAGCTGGCAATGACAGTAAACCAGTTCAGGAAGCCCCAAGTGTTGCCAGAATAAGCAGCATCCCACATGACCTTTGTCATAATGGAGAGAAAAGCAAAAAGTCATCAAAAATCAAAAGCCTTTTTAAGAAGAAATCTAAGTGAACTGGCTGACTTGATGGAATCCCATTCAAATGGCATCTGTAAACTATTATTCCCCGCCCTCCACGCCCCACTTTTTTTTGGGTTTCTTTTAATTTTAGGAATGTAACTCCATCGGGGCTTTCCAGGCCAGATGCCAGAGTGGAACGTCCAGGAGGGCGACTGTCTACTGTCTGCTTATTTAAGTGACTATATATAATCAATTCATCAAGCCAGTTATTACCGAAAAATCATTGAAATGAGACAGTTTACAGTCATTTCTGCCTATTTATTTCTGCTTTGTTATTAGTGATGTATATACAACATTTTGTTGAAAGCCACTATGGACTTACAAGCTTTAATGGACTCGTAAGCCAGCATGGGCTTGCAAAAATTTTCTTGTTTACCAGAGCATCTTCTTATCTTTCCACAGAGCTATTTACATCCTGGACTAAATAACTTATAAGAAGTAAAACTAATTGCACTACTGTTTTCCAGACTGGAAAAAAAAAAAAAATCTCTGCGAGTGAAACTGTGTAGAGTTTATAAAATGACTATGGATAGGGGACTGTTTTCACTTTTAGATCAAAATGGGTTTTTAAGTAGAACCTAGGGTTTCTAATTGACTTGATTTCTGGAAATGAAAACCCACGCTTTTACTATGGGAAGCTTCTTTAACTGCTTTTACTATTGTGAAGTTTCAAGTCCCGCTGTAAAGATCATGTTTTGTTTTCCCCAGGGCTTTCACTGTGATTTACTGCATTGCAGGCTGTATGATAAAATATACATAATTTAAAGAGAGAAGGCTCTTGATTCCTTATGCAAGTGGAAGAGTTGAAACTTGATTGAAGGACTTAAAACATTCATAACCTTAAGCCGAGGTGGGGAGATATGGGGATTCAGGCAATTGTTTACACACTTTGAATAACCGCAAAGGATTTATGGTTTGTGAAAAATGTGTACTGTGGAAAAGATAATAAATTGGAGACATTATTGTGTGGGATTGTCCTGATTTTTGTTGATAACACTCCACAAAAAACACTATGTTTTCTGGAGAGCTGTGTAAGCTGTCTTGTTGCTTAATTGCAATATAAGAAATAGTGATGTTTTGGACGTAAGTTGTCAACAAATTTCTATTTTATATTGTTTGTCCTATTTTTATGTAGTTTGAAATGTATAAATGTTCTAATATCAGAATTAACAAATATAAATTTATGGTGCATTTAGATTGTGTTGTATTAATTTATAAAGTATGGTGTTCATTAAACTGGTGGGTTGTGTAAGGGTAGCTTTTATTGTTAAAAAGACAGTAGAGAGTTAAGTTCCATATAGCAACAAAGTATGTTAACATCTAGGGAGTTGCGCTTATAGCACTTTAAAAATATGCAATCATAAATGATTTGATTACTGCAATGCAGATGGATGTTTGGATGAACAACTGATACATTTTAATTAGAATACTTTTTCAGCATTATGGCTGAAATGTATGTCTAACCCAGTGCTATTTAGGTGAAAATCCTAATTGATAAACAAGAGGTTTCTTTTGAGATTTGCTTCAAAGAAATGCTTTAGTAAGACTATGAACAATTTCCTGATGTCTCTTGTAAATTGTGATTGTTTATTCTCTTTATTACTATTGTTAAAAACTTGACTGGTGTTTGTGTTGGCTGATATTTATATACTTAATAGATTGAGTTCTGTAAGGGCAAAAACGGATTGAAATGAACATAGTGTTTTGCACTAATGATAAGGTAAGATAACCCGAGAGGTAGGGTTGAGGAACACAGGGTTGAAAGCTGTTGAGGAGGGGAAAAGTGCATAAAGAACTGAAAAGGGTTCTGGAGTGTTTACTCAGAGTGAAGGGAAAACCTTAACCTTCTTTTTCTTATAACCAGACAGGAGGCGTTCTTCCCTTTGAAAATTGCAAAAGGAATGAGAACCTTGCAGTTGGATGAATAGAAAAGGGAAAAGTTGCCAGAGCACGGAGTGAAGATGGGAGGAGCTGCCAGCAAGGCCCACTGCTGCTCCTGGCTTAGAAGGGAGCTCTGGAGCAGAACCAGCTGGGGGCCGGCACTGCTGCTTAGAGTGGAGGAGGCTGGCCGAAGGGACTGTGGGTCGTTTTTAGTCAGGGAGCGCGTGCATTGTTTGTGCTCAATTTCAGACATTCATTTATAAACAAATTCAACCAAGGGATATTTACTGCTTTATGTTGCTTGTGATAATTATTTTGCATTAATGGAGTATACACATTTGTAAATTCAACAGGAAATAATTGAGTTTTGGAAAGCTACAGTAATTTCTGTGTTACATCATTTATATGTGAAAAGTTGGGCGTTTCTATAAGTTTTCAAAATTATCCATTTGTTACTTTAACATTTTAAAATTACGGTGTTTTCCTGATTTTAAAAGTAATATTTTCCTTACTGTAAAAAAAAAAAAGAAAAAAAGTCGATGATAGAAAAGTATAAAGAAGAAAATAGCAAGCAGGTCAAATACTGCTACCCCAAATAATCACTTTTAATATTTTAGTATGCTTTCTGCTAGATCTTTTTCTACATATTGATGTATATTTTACATAATTGAAATCATACTATATATTCAATTTTATATCATGCCTTTTCACTTAATATAAGCATTATCCCGACATCATTAAAAAACTCTTCATGAGCAACATTTTAATGACTGTATACTAATATGCTATTGTATGGATTTACCATAATCTTTTGAAGTATTCTGTCATTAAACATTTGGCTGTTTCTAAATTTCTGATATGTGGAGTAAGAGCATTTCACATTTATTGAGCACTCTGTATGCCAGGCACTGTTCTACACTTTTATATTATCATTTAATCTTTACACCAACTCTGTCAAGTAGGTTCTTTTATTATTATTACCATTTTACTGATGAAACTAAGCCCAAAAAGTCAACTTGCTGATGGTCATATAGCTAGTGATAGAGCCATGTTCTTATTTTCTAAGTCATACTGCGTAAAGTCTAATCAACACTTTGGTTTCCTAGGGCATATGATTTTAGAAGTTTACAGAAAAATATAAGATTTTTAGCTTAAATTTTAATATATATGTACATAGGTATGTATATATACACACACATGTAGTCTCACATGCCTTGGACATAGCTGGTTTTAAGGTTTCTTCATATAGCCATGTTGATAACCACCCTCCATTCAGTGTTTGAATGTGTATGAGTGCCCTTTGACTTCACACTACCTTTTCTCAATTACCATTATGGTTAAAACTTTGTTAATTTAATAGGCAAATAATGTCCAATAAGATTGGAAAGTTTTTTCATATTTTCTTAGCCTTGTGTATTTTTTATTTTAGTGAATTGTTTTTGTGCCCATTAAGTTCTTGGGGTCCTACTGTTTTTCTAAATCTTTTGCACAGTTAGCTAGTCTTTCAAATGTAGCTATTCTTATATTCTTCATTTGCTAACTAATCAGTGATTTCAAAAACTGATACGTGTATTTTTCTTACCGATTTTAGAAGTAAATGAAAGAAAACCTAGATTTAAGTTTTAGTCTTATTGATCTCCTGATTTGGGGTCTTGAATGGGAGAGTTTCACCTTGTTGATATGGTCAAGGTGGGTTTTCCCCAAAAAATTACAGGCAAGAGACAATATGGGATCTGCTTAACTCATTCAACAAATGTTTAATAGCCTACCACATGCCAAGCACCATGATCAACTCTGAAGGTATAAAGACTAAGGTGGCAGGTGCCTTCTTTAAAGGAACTTGGCATCTAATGGAGGAGACAGATCAGTCAGAAGTCCTTGTAATGAGTGGGGTGATAGAAATGAAAAGTGAATATTGGGGAGGTGGGACCCAGTGGGGAGAGGGATTGTATAGTTCAGAAGTATGTATTAAATCAAGGATAATTTAATGGTGCTGCTTTGTCGAGGACATGGAGAGACTGGCTGTGACAGAGACATACAGGACCAAGGGCAAGTTGGTTTTAGGGTTTCTACTCACTAGTGGTCTGGTTCTGGCAAATGAGCTTGCAGTTACTGAGCTCCAGGGAAACACCTGCTGCTAGCTGTGGGGGTGCTTATTTTGGAGCAAAGTGTTTGCCAGAAGCACCGCATTTGAGCAATCATGTAAACCCAGATAATACTGATTAAAGAGAGTTCCCTCCCCACATTCCCAGCTCTCAAACAGGGTAGACTTTGTTGAAAGACACTGCCCTTCAGATTTGTCAGGGTAGCCCTGATGTTATCTTTACTCAGCTGATGTCAAGTGAGCTTCGGGCCAAGTTTCAGGATTTGACCTCAGTCCCGTGATTGGGCTTTTCTGGGTATCTGCAAAGTCTCAAGTGGCTCTCAAAGGGTCTTCTCTAGGGCAGTAGGCCTAGATAGGAGATCATGGAGAAGCCTCATCTTGATTTCCTGTTAGTGTGATGGGATTGAGACAGACGCCTCACAGTCTTTCATGAGTTGCAGCATTTTGATGGCCAGAGTCTCCAGCATCCAGGTGATTCAGTTTTTACTGGATATGTTGCAGTGTCTTCATTAACCTCCAAAAGTGACGGAGAGCAGTGAGCTGAAGGGAAGGAGTGCAGTTCACCTCCTCCTGGTGAGAGCTGCTCTGCCCCAGGAAGTCACAGTGGCTCAGCCATTCTCAATCGCCAGTCCTTGAAGCAACAGCCAAGCATCCGCTTCCCACATGGTGCTGTTTTGCCCTGCCAGGTTCTAGTTCCCTGTGAAAGTGGGACTCAGAAATCTTATGTGGGTCAAAATACTTCATCTCGTGCTTCAGGTTTACTCAGTTTGATAGGGTTTTATTGCTAGCAGCCATCCAGTGTTGCAGTTCTCATTCTTAAGAACATCTGTGTACTCCTTAAGCACCTCTTTATGCTCTAAAATATCTACATAGGCTAATTTTCCCGTGTGTGAAAATGTCAACTGCTGAAATACTTCTACAGACCTCTGGCTTCTAGGGTGTGGTGGCATCAGATTTTAGGGAAATTGAAAGTCACCAGCTCTAAGGTACTGGAAAATGTTTCCAGAATAAGAAATGTGGCTTTGTTGCTTGATTATTCTCCACAAAAAAGCTTTCTGTTATCATTTAAGATGTTTATCTGTAGCAAAAAGTACAATGAGAAGAAATGAAAAGGGGTGTTGGGAGTGTGGGGTGTAAAACGGAGCCTGGGTGCAACCGTGAACTGCTCTGCTAGAGGCTGCCTTTGACTTAAAGGTAAGAAAATGAACCTGTAAATAGGCCTGGGCATGAGACCTTGGGAGGGAGAGAGGAGCAGAAGGGTACATTTGTTGTCAACTCACCAAATCTTGTCCATTTTGTTCCCCGAATATCTCAGTGAATGCCCCACTTCTTTATCTACTGCCCTGGGACTTTCCTTCTCCATTTCTCATATTATTCACTTCAAAAAGCAAACTGAACCCAGCCTCACCACCTGCTTCATCCTTTCATTGGTGAGCTCTCTAAGTTGCACAGTGGATTTTCTCTGAATAAAATTTTTCTATGCCTTTTGTTGCCTGTGGGATAAAATACAAACTTAACCAAGACTAGCAATGGTCCTTGATATTCTGTGCCCGGCTTACTCCTCTGGCCTCATGGCTTTTGTGGACATAATCAGTCACACAGAACTTCATGCAATTTCTGAAGTAAGGCAAGCTGCTGCTTTTGCTTGGAACGTCCCCTTCCATCTTAGGCAACTAATGCTGAACCTTCAACTCCCATATCTCTAGGAAGCCTTCCATGCATGCCCCCAACCTGGGTGGGATACCACTTCTGTGATGTGCAGAATTTTCTTTCCTTTTTTTTTTTTTTTTTTTTTTTTGAGTCAGGGTCTTACTCTTATCTAGGCTGGAGTGCAATGGCGCGATCATGACACACTGCAGCTTCAACTTCCCCAGGTGCTCAGGTGATCCTCACACCTCAGCCTCTGAGTAGCTGGGACTTCAGGTGTGCGCCAACACACCCAGTTTCTTTCTTTCTTTCTTTCTTTCTTTTTTTTTTTTTTTTGAGACAGAGTCTCACTCTGTCGCCCAAGTGGTGCGATCTTGGCTCACTGCAACCTCCACCTCCAAGGCTCAAGTGATTCTCTTGCCTCAGCCTCCTGAATAGCTGGGACTACAGGCATGCACCACCATGCCCAGCTAATTTTCTTTTCTTTTTTTGTATTTTAGTAGAGATGGGGTTTCACTCTGTTGCCCAAGGTGGTCTTGAACTCCTGAACTCAGGTGATCCACCCACCTCGGCCTCCCAAAGTGCTGGGATTACAGACGTGAGCCACCGTGCCCGGCCCCCCATCTTCTTTTGTATTTCTTTTTTGTAGAGATGTTTCTCCATGCTCTCCAGGCTAGTCTTGAACTCCTGTACTGAAGCCATTAAATGTGTGGAATTTACTGTATTTATTGCAGCACTTGACACATCATATTCCAATGACCTGTTTACTTGTTTGCCCAATAGACTGAATTACATAAGAGCAGAGACTTTGCTTTGTGTAGCTTCGAACTCCCAAGAACTGGCACTTTAGGCACTGAATACATTGCATGCCTGATGAGTGAATAAATGAACAACAGACACTATTGCTGCCTTCCAGCGCCAGGCTGCTAAAGGCCATTACAAATGGAATGACCAGAAAACAGTTCAAGAGTATTACCCAATACAAGTGAGTGTTATTTTCACTTGTATATACTCTATTTTCATTGTCTTATGGGAGGATTCCAAGAAAGGAGGAGATCAAAGTGGCATAAAGTGACTAGTATGTCCAGTATATTTTCTTGGAGAAACATATTTTCAGAGCTGAACTCTGAAGAATGAGTGATGTCTGAAGAGGCTCAATAGGAGGAACACATTCTTTCCTTTCAGGTTTTTGCTTAGTAAAGTGATTTAGCCTATCCACTCTTGGTCTCTACCACCTCTCCCTCACTCAGCATTTAATGGCTATGCTGCATATCTGATAATTAATGTGATCTCTTATATTATTCGATCTTATTTCAATAATTATATAGTGAGAGAATACAATGTGCTGTGTGCAGGGCAAACAATACAAGAAGCATAGCCCTTTCCTACTTTGTTAAATCCATAAGTAATTAAATTACCATGCTTGTTATTAGTGCTATGAACAAAGGGTTCACAGGGCTGTGAGATTACTTAAAGGAGGCCTAACTTGAAGGCAGGGATGGGTTTTGCTGAGGAAGTGGCATTTGTGCTAAAGAGATAAGAGTGGAAAGCACAGCTTTGACCTCAGGGTTTTTGACAGGATCGCATTCAGCTGCAAGTCACAGAAAACACAACTAAGCAGACTTATCCATCCTGAATTGCCTGATGGCCCAAGGTAACCGCTGACATCACATTCACATGGCAGGAAGAAGAAGGGCAAAGGCAGGGTGGTGCGTGTCAGTGGATGCTACTCCCTTGTAAAGAGCATTTTGGGAAGCCTCACCCGAAAACCATACTTTTCAGCTTGTTGACCAGAACTGAGATGCCATGCAGTCATTCTCAGCTAGAGAAGCTGATAAATATAGCGGGTTAGCACTGATTCATTGATTGATTGTATGCTTCTGCCCTCAAACGTAATTTGGGTTCTACTGATAAGAAAGAAGGAGGGAGAGGATTTTGAGTAGAGTTAGAAATGTATGCCACAGGCACAAGCCGTGTTCTCATGTCTAGCTTTACCTGGGAGCTCTGCTCTTCAGGACAAGTGTGTGTGCATGACTGCATGTGCATGAATGTAGGGGTGTCAGTGGACACTTGCTTGACCTTGAGATAAATTTTAAGATATTTGCATTTCTATCACGGGCCAGAAATCTTTCTAGATGCCAGGAGTATAGCAGTAAACAAAACAGACAAAAAGCCCCGCACCCATGGGGCTTACATGTAGTGGTGCAGACAGTAAACAAAATATGCAATATGTTAGATGAAGGTCACAGGGAGTGTCCAAGTAGTGATGGTGGAGATGGTGGGTCTAAGTTTTAACTTGGGTGGTCAGGGAAGACCTGTGTGAAATAGATCTGAGTAATAAGATGAAGGAAGTGAGGGACAGTCATGGAAACACCTAGAAAAGAACATCCCAGGCAGAGATGGAACAGTCAGGAACAACAGGTACAAAGCCTTTGGGTTTACTTTCTATTCCTGGTGTATGTTTGTTTAATGGATTCTCCATTTTTAAAAACACTATTTCTTCCTGTGGACACGGGTACAGTTTCACTACGTGCAGAAGGGCACCTCTGTAGTGGGTGCCCTTTGCTAGGGCTTTCCTCCCCCTTTGGAAAAAACAAAGTGCCTGAATGCTCATCTTGATAAATTGTTAAGTGCCTTTTCCCACTTCTCTCCCTCTTCTGAATCCTGTTTCCTTATTTTGGGGGGGGTGGGGGGTGGGGATTACGTGCTGTAGTCATTATGAAAATAGACTTTGGAGTCTGATAGTTCTGAGCACGAGACCCCTAGCATTTCTTACCTATGAAATAGAACAAATAACTTACCTCTCAGAGCCTGTTTTCTCATGGATGAAGTAGGGATGCTAATAATGCTGCTTCACTGTTGCTATGGGTATTACATGAGATGATGCCTGAGAAAGGCTTAACGCAGTGCTCGGTCCCTCTCAAGTGGGTCCTTTGCAAGTAAGTCGACTGAACCCTTCTCCCCTTCCCTGTGATCTTCAGCCCTGTGTCACATGGAATGTCTTGAGGGTAGGTCAAGTGCTGACTCTATGAAAAAAGCACCTCTTACTCCTTACCAGTGTGTGAGAGCTCCATGTCACACTGATGTTATTCAATGAAGTCATATGTCCTAGCCTGTCCCTGCATCCCTTCCCAAAATCTTTTGAGAGGTTGAGATGAGACCTTTGTGTTACTTGAGTGACAGACACCAATGATGCTCACATGGAAATCTTGTCATCTTCTGGAACTGTCTACCTGTGGACTCATTATCGCCAACCTCTTCCTGTGCCTTTTTGGCCAAAACTGCCTACTCTTCCAGGGGCCAACTCCTTTGCTGCCACTTCTCCTTTTCAGCCTTGTCATGGATCCTACTCTTGATATCACCCATGTTTTCTGTGTCCATTCGCCACACGCTGGCTTTCCTCCTTACGTTGACCTACCTCAATCCCACAGCACATCACTGCAAGCACCTGAGCTTTTCCTGTACATCCCTGATTTCCCGCCACAGATGAGTACAGCCAACTCCCTTTTTACCCCCGACTCCGCGGTTGTTCCAATAGGTCTCTTTCCTGTTTCCATCAGTGAATATTCAAATCCATATGATCTCTTCACATCATCTGCTGCACCACCCAATCCTGACTCTCAGTAAGACTGCTCATTTGGTATGAACATCTTCAAATTCTTGCCCTTTACTTACAAAATTTGTGTGTGTGTGTGTATACACACAGCCAGCCTTTCCTCCTTTCTTCACTATCAGAAGAAAAGTTATTTCTGTAACCAAGAGTCATCCAGACATTTGTGTTTTGAATTTTTTGCCCTCCTGCTCTTTCTGGGATTTGACTCATTAATTGTCCTATCTTTACTGTTTCTCTAACATCTCTCTTTCCATGGCTTTTTTTTCACATTATGAAATAAGCTCGAAATAAGTTCAAATCTTTATCTTAAAAGAAAAAAATTCTTTTTTTTTTTTTTTTTTTTGAGACGGAGTCTCACCTTGTCACCCAGGCTGGAGTGCAGTGGCCGGATCTCAGCTCACTGCAAGCTCCGCCTCCCAGGTTCACGCCATTCTCCTGCCTCAGCCTCCCGAGTAGCTGGGACTACAGGCGCCCGCCACCTCGCCCAGCTAGTTTTTTGTATTTTTTTTAGTAGAGACAGGGTTTCACTGTGTTAGCCAGGGTGGTCTCGATCTCCTGACCTCGTGATCCACCCGTCTTGGCCTCCCAAAGTGCTGGGATTACAGGCTTGAGCCACCGCGCCTGGCCGGAAAAAACTCTTAACTCTCTTGCTTTCATATCTTATCCAAGCACCTAGGAAGATAGCCAGTGATTATATATCTAAGTTTTATTTTAAGGTAAGTGGTGTCAAAGAATCATTAAACTTATTAATGAAAGGGCCAGCAGCATGGTAAAACTGAATTAAAGAAAATATAATGGACTGGGCATATAAAGTAATTGCAATAAGATAGTTTAATTACATACAAAATAAACTATAACCTTTGGGTTATAATATTTTCATTTGCATCTCTGCAGGGATGAGTTTCATTTTCCTTCCTATTGAACAAGAATAATTTACATTTCTATCAGCTTTCTACAATTAACATCCACCCTTACAAAGTTGAAAAATATCCTAAATAGTAAATAGCAAGTCAAATAAAGCATACACTCCTAGAGAATCAGAACTCCAGGCAGGCCTGCTATGCAATGTTCAACACGCACTAAAAGGACATGTAAAAATCTCTTTTGCTTAATTCCAGGTTTTGGATGCTGTTTCTTTTTTTAGAAAAATAAAAAATTGCTTTAATCTAGATAAAAGAATAGCTACGGAGCTACTCGGTAAAATGTTCGAATGTGCACCAATGTGGACAGGAGAAAGGTGAGTTGCTGCCACTGCTGCTGATTTTGCACATCAGTTTCCAGGAAGATCTTAGAAGAAAGTACAGGTGACTCTAGGTCAGAGACCACTAAATGGAAATTCTTCCAAAAGATGAAAAGATGACATTGGGGTAAGGGAAAAGGATGACCTCATAAGCTTCTTTCCAGTTCAAAATTCTCTGAGATGAAGCAACCTGCAAGCATTTTTATAAATGAAATGTAGAGTTGAGGAGCCACTCCATGAATCCTAGTAGCCGGCCAAAGTTCACTGCTCAGTAAAGGAAATCTGAATTCAGACCAACACAGCCACTTAGAGAAAACCACTTCCCCACCTGACATCCATGTCTGCCTATACTCCAGATTTGGAGGGGGCAGATGTTAGGCTCCTATGTCAATTTCTTTTTAAAATATATTTTTTATTTCAATGGGTTTTTGGGGATCAGGTGGTGTTAGGTTACATGGATAAGTTCTTGAGTGGTGATTTCTGAAATTTTGGTGCACCCATCCTCCGAGCAGTGTACACTGTACCCAATGTGCAGTCTTTTATCCGCACCATCCCCCACCCCCACCACACTTCCCCGAGTCCCCGTAGCCCATTAAATCATTCTTGTGCCTTTACATCCTCATAGCTTAGTTCCAACTTAAAAGTGAGAACATATGCTGTTTGGTTTTCCATTCCTAATTACTTCACTTAGAATAATGGTCTCCAACTCGATCTAGGTTGCTGCAAATGCCATTACTTGTTTCCTTTTTCTGGCTGGTGTATATTCCATGGTATATATATACCACATTTTCTTTATTCACTCATTGTGAGCTGGTTCCACATTTTCGCAGTTGTGAATTGTGCTGCTATAAATGTGTGTGTATGTGTCTTTTTCATATAATGACTTCTTTTCCTCTGGGTAGACACCCAGTAGTGGGATTGCTGGATCAAATGGTAGATCTACTTTTAGATCTTTAAGGAATCTCCACAGTGTTTTCTATAGTGGCTGTACTAGTTTACCCTCCCGCCAGTAGTGTAACAGTGTTCCCTTTTGACCATATCATGCCAACATATATTATTTTTTGGTTTTTTAATCATGGTCATTCTTGCAGGAGTAAGGTGGTGTCACATTGTGGTTTTGATTTGCATTTCCCTGAAGGTGGGCATTTTTCATATGTTTGTTGGCCATTTGTGTATCTTCTTTTGAGAATTGTCCATTCATGTCCTTAGCCCACTTTTTGATGGGATTACTATTATTATTATTATTTTCTTGGAGACTTGCTTGAGTTCCTTGTAGACTCTGGATATTAGTCCTTTGTCGGATGCACAGTTTGCAAAGATTTCCTCCCACTCTGTGGGTTGCCTGTTAACTCTGCTGATTATTTCTTTTGCAATGCAGAGGCTTTTAGTTTAATTAAGTACCATCTATTCATCTTTGTTTATGTTACATTTGCCTTTGGGTTTTTGATCATGAAGTCTTTGCCTAAGTCGATATCTAGAGGGTTTTTCTGATGTTATCTTCTAGACTATTTTTGGTTTCAGGTCTTAGATTTAAGTCTTTGATCCATCTTGAGTTGATTTTTGTATAAAGTGAGAAATAAGGATCCAGTTTCATTCTTCTAGATGCGGCTTGCCAATTATCCCAGAACCATTTGTTGAATAGGTTGTGTTTTCCCTATTTTATGTTTTTGTTTGCTTTGTTGAAGATCAGTTGACCGTAAGTATTTGGCTTTATTTCTGGGTTCTCTGTTCTGTTCCATTGGTTTATGTGCCTATTATTATTATTATTTCTAAATTTTTATTTATTTATTTATTTATTTATTTTTGAGACAAAGTCTCACTCTGTTGCCCAGGTTGGAGTGCAGTGGTGCCATCTCGGCTCACTGCAAACTCCATCTCCCAGATTCAAGAGAGTCTCATGCCTCAGCCTCCTGAGTAGCTGGGAATGCAGGTGCCCACCACCATGCCAGTCTACTTTTTGTATTTTAAGTAGAGATGGGGTTTCAACATGTTGGCCAGGCTGGTCTTGAACTCACATCCTCAGTTGATCATCCCTCCTCAGCTTCCCAAAGTGCTGGGATTACAGGAGTGAGCCACTGTGCTCAGCCATATGTGCCTATTTTTATACCAGTACCATGCTGTTTGGGGGACTCTCACCTTATAGTTTGAGGTTGGGTAATGTGATACCTCCAGCTTTGTTCTTTTTGCTTAGTCTTGCTTTGGCTATGTGGCTTCATTTTTAGTTCCATATGTATTTTAGGGTTGTTTTTTCTAATTCTATGAAGAATGACAATGGTGTTTTGATGGGAACTGCATTGAATTTGTAGATTGCTTTTGGCAGTATGGTCATTTTCACAATATTGATTCTGCCCATCCATGAGCGTGGAATGTGTTTCCATTTGTTTGTATCATCTATTTCTTTCAGCAGTGTTTTGTAGTTTTCCTTGTAGAGGTCTTTCACCTTCTCAGTTCGGTATATTTTTAAGTATTTTATTTTATTTTGCAGCCATTGTAAAAGGAATCGATTTATTGATTTGATTCTCAGCTTGGTTGCTGTTGTCGTATGGCAGTGCTGATTTGTGTACCTTGATTTTGTATCCTGAAACTTTGCTGAACTCATTTATCAGTTCTAGAAGCTTTTTGGATGCGTGTTTGGGATTTTCTAGATATATGATCATATCATTGGCAAACAGCGACAGTTTGACTTTATCTTTATCTATTTGAATGCCCTTTATTTCTTTATCTTGTCTGATTGCTCGGCTAGGACTTCCAGAGCTATGTTGAATAGAAGTGGTGAAAGTGGTCATCCTTGTCTTGTTCCAGTTCTCCAGGGGAATGCTTTCAACTTTTCTCCATTCAGTATAATACTGGCTGTGGGTTTGTCATCGATAGTTTTATTACCTTAAGGTTTGTCCTTTCTATGTTGATTTTTCTGAAGGTTTTCATCATAAAGTGATGCTGGATTTTGTCAAATGCTTTTTCTGTGTCCATTGAGATGATCATGTGATTTTTGTTTTTGATTCTGTTTATGTGGGGTATCACATTTATTGACTTGCGTATGTTAAACCATCCCTGCATTCTTGGTATGAAACCCACTTGATCATGGTGGATTATCGTTTTGATATGCTGTTGGACTCAGTTAGCTAGTATTTTGTTGAGGACTTGTGCATCTATATTCATCTGAGATATTGGTCTGTAGATTTCTTTTTTTTTTGTTATGACCTTTCCTGGTTTTGGTATTAGTGTGACACTGGCTTCATAGAATGATTTAGGGAGGATTCTTCTTTCTCTATCTTTTGGAATAGTTTCAATGGAATTAGTAACAATTCTTCCTTGAATGTCTGATAGAATTCAGCTGCGAATCCATCTGGTCCTGGACTTTTTTTGTGTTGGCAATTTTTTTTATTACTATTTCAATCTAACTGCTTGTTATTGATCTGTTCAGAGTTTCTATTTCTTCCTGGTTTAATCTAGGAGGGTGGTATATTTCCAGGAATTTATCCATCTTATCCAGGTTTTCTAGTTTGTGCTTTTAAAGGTATTCATAGTAGCCTTGAATGATCTTTTGTATTTCTGTGGTATCAGTTGTAATATCTCCTGTTTCATTTCTAAATGAGCTTATTTGGATTTGTGTTTTCTTTTCTTGGTTAATCTCACTAATGGTCTATCAATATTATCTATCTTTTCAAGGAACCAGCTTTTGATTTCATTTATCTTTTGTACTTTTTTGTTTCAATTTCATTCAGTTCTGCTCTGATGTTGGCTATTTCTATTTTTCTGCTGGGTTTAGGTTTGGTTTGTTCTTGTTTCTCTAGTTCCTTGAGGTGTGACCTTAGATTGTCTTTTTGCACTCTTTCAGACTCTGTGATATAGGCATTTAATGCTATGAACTTTCTTCTTAGCCCTGCGTTTGCTGTATCCCAGAGGTTATGATAGGTTGTGTCATTATTATTCATTTCAAGGAGTTTTTTAAATTTCCTTTTTGATTTCGAGATCATTGACCCAACGATCATTCAGGAGCAGATTATTTAATTTCCACATATTTGCATGGTTTTGAGGCTTCCTTTTGGAGTTGATTTTCAATTTTAGTCCACTGTGGTCTGAGAGAGTACTTGATATAATTTTGATTTTCTTAAATTTGTTGAGACTTGTTTTGTGGCCTATCATATGGTCTATCTTGGAGACCATATGCTGATGTTCTATGTGCTGGTGAATAGAATGTATAATCTGCAGTTGTTAGGTGGAATGTTCTGTAAAAATTTCTTAAGTCCATTTGTTGCAGGGTATAGTTTAAGCACATTGTTTCTTTGTTGACTTTCTGTCTTGATGACCTCCCTAGTGCTGTCAGTGGAGTATTGAACTTCCCCACTTATTGTGTGGCAATCTGTCTCATTTCTTAGGTCTAGTAGTAAATGTTTTACGAATTTGGGAGCTCCAGTATTTGGTGCATATATATTTAGGGTTGTGATATTTTCCTGTTGGACTAGTCCTTTTATCATTATACAATGTCCCTCTTTGAGTTTTTTTTGCTGTTGTTGATTTAAAGTCTGTTTTTGTCTGATATGAGAATAACTACTCTTGATCACTTTTGGTGTCCATTTGCATGGAATATCTTTTTCCACCTTTACCTTTAAGTTTATATTTACCTTAAGTTTATGTGAGTTCTTGTGTGTTAGGTGAGTTTCTGGAAGACAGCAGATACTTGTGAATTTCTGTGAATTCTTATCCATTCTGCCATTCTACATCAGTATTGAGATGTGAGGTGCTATTCTGTTCATTGTACTAGTTGTTGCCCAAATACCTTGTTTTTTGTTTTGTTTTGTTTCATTGGGTTATTGTTTTATGGGCCCTGTGGGATTTATGCTTTATGGAGGTTCTATTTTGGTATATTTTGAGACTTTGTTTCAAGATTTAGAACTCCTTTTAGCAGTTCTTCTAGTGCTAGCTTGGTAGTGGTGAATTCTCCCAGCACTTGTTTGTCTGAAAAAGACTTATCTTTCCCTCATTTATGAAACTTAGTTTCACTGGATACAAGATTATTCGCTGATAATTGTTTTGTTTAAGGATGCTAAAGATAGGACCTTACTCCTCCTAACTTGTAGGGTTTCCGCTGAGAAATCTGCTGTTAATCTGATAATCCTTTATAGATTACCTGATGCTTTTGCCTCACAGCTCTTAAGATTCTTTCCTTTGTCTTGACTTTAGATAATCTGATTACTACGTGTCTAGGTGATGATCTTTTTGCAATGAATTACCCAGGTGTTCTTTGAACTTCTATTTGGATGCCTAACTCTCTAGTAAGTCCGGGGAAGTTTTCCTCAACCATTCCCTCAAATAAGTTTTCTAGACTTTTAGATTTTTCTTCTTTGTCAGGAACACCAATTATTCTTAGGTTTGGTTATTTAACATAATCCCAAACTTCTTGGAGGCTTTGTTCATTTCTTTTAATTCTTTTCTCTTTGTCTTTGTCAGAATGGTTAATTTGAAAGACTTGTCTTGGAGCTCTGAAGTTCTTTCTTCTACTTGTTCAATTCTATTGTCGAGACTTTCCAGTGTATTTTGCATTTCTCTAAGTGTTTCTTTATTTCCAGAAGTTGTGATTTTTTTTTTTATTGGTGCTATTTATTTCTCTGGAGATTTTTCTGGTTCATATTCTCTATTATTTAAAAAAATTCTTTAAATTGGTTTTCACCTTTCTCTGATTCCTCTTTGAATAGCTTAATAATCGAATTTAGGAATTCTTTTTCTTGCAACTCAGAGATTTCTTGGTTTGGATTCATTGCTTGTGAGCTAGTCTGATCTTTTGGGATTGTTAAAAACCTTTCTTCATCATATTACCAGATTTGTTTTTCTGCTTCCTTCTCATTTGGGTAGACTATGTCAGGTGAAAGATCTGGTGTTCAAAGGCTGCTGTTTAGATTCTTTTGTCCCATTGGGTGGTCCCTTGATATGGCACTCTCCCCCTTCCACTAGGGTTGGGGCTTCCTGAGAACCAGACTACAGTTATTGTTATTGCTTTTCTGGGTCTACCACACAGCAGAGCTACAGGGCTCTGGGCTGGTACTAAGAGTTCGGTAATGTGATTCATCTTCAGGTCTTTCAGCTGTGGATATTTGCACCTGCTCTGGTGGAGGTAGCAGGGGAGTGAAGTGGACTCTGTGAGGGTCCTTGGTTGTAGTTTTGTTTTGTGCACTGGTTTTCTCAAAGGCTGGTTGTGGTAGCAGTTGGTTGGCCTCCAGCCAGGTGGTTTTGCTTTCAAGAGGGCATCAGCGGATACAAGCTTGCCCTAAGGTCACCTGGATAAGTATTCAGGTTTCTCAGGTAATGGGCAGGGTCATAGAAATCACAAGAGATTCTGTCTTTTGTCTTGGGCTACCACAGCAAGTAGAGAAAAACCATCGAGTCGGGGCAGGGATAAGCATGCCTGAACTTCAACTTTCCTTGGGTGGGGCTTGCTGTGGCCACTATGGGAGATGGGGGAATGGTTCTCAGGCCAACGGAATTATGTTCCCAGGAGGATTATGGCTGCCTTTGGCTGTGTCATACAGGTCGCCAGGGAAGTGGGGGAAAGCCAGCAGTGATAGGCCTCACCCAGTTCCCACACAACCATACGGCTAGTCTCACTCTCGCCACCAGCAGCAAATTTATATCCAGGCAGCGGGTGAGCAGGGCTGAGATCTCACCCCAGGCTACAAGCCTCCCCACTGAGAATGCAGGCAGGGCTTTCAGGCCCCACCCTTCCCCACTTGTTTCTGTGCTCATATCTGCACTTCCTGTTTGCTGCCCTGGAAGGTTCTGCCCAGGAAGGTTCATGCTCATGAAATTATTACAAAATTCATCTAGAAGTTTCCTTCTGCCTATGGTCCTTCCTCAATTCTACTGGCAGCCCTCCCCAAGGACCCCTGTGAGACAAAGTCAGACATGGCTTCGCTGGGGACTGGGAGTGCCCACAGGGCTCTTCTCATTGCTTCTTCTACCTTTATATTTCACTGGGCTCTCTAAGTTTTTTTCAGCTCTAGGTAAGGTTAAATCCTTCTCTGGTGATCTGGATTTTCCGGTCCTCTAGTAAGGCTGTGTGTTTGGAGGCAGGCCTTCCCCTTCTCACACTTTGGGTGCTCACAGTTTTATGGCTACTTATGGAGTTTGCAGCAGCAAGCTGCTTCCTCCAAAGTGTCTGTGAATTATTTTGGTTTTCTTGGTATGTTCTTGCAGTAGTTCTTGGAGTCAAAGTTCACAATGTGAGTCTCCACACACTGTTCCATCTGTTCAAGTGGGGGCTGACAGTCCTGCCTCCTAGCTGCCATTTTTCTTCTTTCTTGGACACTTTTCTAACAGCCATCCTCTGTGATCATAAAAAATCCCTGAATATTATTCTTGATCTCAAAAGCTGTTGTTATTTTATTTTGTCCTGTTAATTAACAATGCAGCAAGAAGTGTTAATTAATATATGTAAATTTCCTTGAACTATGGTCAGCACATTCAGTGCCATATAGTGTTAGTCAACTATTAAGGCCAAAAATTAACCTCTGTCATAAGAACTAACAGGGAATCTAGTGTTGTGTTTTCAACAGGCTGTATTACTCCAGAGAACTTTGTATCACTCTTATTTGTGCTCATGTCCTGAAGCTAGGAAACCAACCCCGAGAAATTAATTTCTACCAGTGTTGCTTGGAGTACCTGTAAATGTTGATGAATTTATCTTCTTGACCTCTTCCTCCTCCCACTTCCAATCTGTTAAGGTACTTAGTCTGCCAGGAAGTGATTCTCTCCTCTAACTAAATATCCAGAACTCCAAAAGCCATAGAGTAGACCAGTCTCCTGGGAGGGTTTTGTGAGCCTTGGTTCCACATATGAAACACAACTCCTGTTATCAATGGGGGCTTGCCATACCTGCTTGAATAAGATTTATTCTAATATAACACTTTAAGGCTTTGGTTAGACAATTGATTTTTTCCCTCACTTTATCTTGATTAACGACAACAACAACAAGAGCTTCTTATTGGCTCCTTGCCAAAACTACCTTGCTTTTAAAGGCAAACAGACTTAAAACTATTTGTCCCTGAATTTTGAGGGGTCCGTGAGAATATAATACTATTTAAATAATATTTCATTTTAGTGTGCGAAAGCATAGTCTAAAACAGAGGTCAGCAAACTTTTATTGTAAAGGACCAGATAATAAATGTTTTCAGTTTTTTTGTTTGTTTGTTTGTTTTTGAGATAGAGTCTCGCTCTGTCGCCAGGCTGGAGAGCAGGGGTGCAATCTCAGCTCACTGCAACCTCCTCCTCCTGGGTTCAAGCGATTCTCTTGCCTCAGCCTCCTGAGTAGCTGGGACTACAGGCATTTTGCAGGCCATGAGTGTCTGACGTAAGATTTCTTTTTTTTTTTTTTTTTTGAGACAGAGTCTCGCTCTGTCGCACAGGCTGGAGTGCAGTGGCCGGATCTCAGCTCACTGCAAGCTCCACCTCCCGGGTTTACGCCATTCTCCTGCCTCAGCCTCCCGAGTAGCTGGGACTACAGGCGCCCGCCACCTCGCCCGGCTAAGTTTTCGTATTTTTTAGTAGAGACGGGGTTTCACCGTATCAGCCAGGATGGTCTCGATCTCCTGACCTCGTGATCCGCCCGTCTCGGCCTCCCAAAGTGCTGGGATTACAGGCTTGAGCCACCGCGCCCGGCCCTGACGTAAGATTTCTGCTCAAATCTGCCATTGTAACATGAAAGCAGCCATAGACAGTATGTAAAAAGGGGGCATATCTGGATTTTGCCTGTCATGGGCTGCATTTGACGTGGAGTGAGCTGGAGTTAGCCCATGGACCATAGTTCAATGACTCTTACTTTAAAGGCCAGGGATAGGTCAAGAAGAAAGAAAAAGGGCTCACTGTATGCCTATAATAAAATAGAATATTAAAAATAATGCTAATACACAATAAGTAAATTAAAAATATCACAAACAATCACAATTATATTCATTTTATCAGTTCATTCAGTCTCATGTAATTATTACTTGCACTGGCTCTTGAAACTATATTCTGCTTTTACAAAGTTGCTGCTTCCATAATAAAACAGAGCCCTAAAAATCCTGACTCCCTTGCTACAATCTGTAGTTGTTTAAGTGGTATCCGCTTGGAAGTCTGTACTCATGTAAGTAAAGAGTCTATTAACTAAAAGTATTGATGGGTAAAAGTACCTCACCCTTTTCGTTGAGGTTCTGAGGATGTCTGTCTGTTCAAAGACTACTTTTCAGCTTGTGGCTTGTAGCAGAACCTTCAGGGAAGTATGAGAGAAAAGCCAGAAGTTGATGATAGGACTCAATGGTGGTGGGACTTCTTTTTATTACAGTGATTGATCATACTGGAATGGAAGAGAGCAAAATCATTTGCAAAGATGCAATGGATAACCATTTTATAAGATTTGCATCACTATGTCCCCCTGAGGGTAAGGACATATTACAGAAAGTGAGGACACACAAAACTCTTTGGGACATTCCTAAAATATAAAATCTCTGAGAAAAAAATTAAGCCAGAGAAAGCTGAGCTCTCTTCCACTGGACAACTCTCCCCATTTAGCTGTCAGGTAGCTCTCATCTTTATGTTTACCCTGATCCAGTCCTTAGCCCTGTTCTCTTATCAATTGTGTGTTTACCCAGTGAAATTTTACCCCTTGATGTAATGTCAAGTGTCTTGTACTAACAATTTGTATTTTTATACATCCCGCCCATTCCTCATAATCTGCCCTCTATACAGCTCCACTCGTAGGTTTCAGAGTCACTAAAACACAACCTGTTCAAAGCATAACGTATAGGGACTTCCATTTCTGACTCTGATAAGGGTTAACTGTTCTGCCATAAGCAAATATAAAACAGGTCAATAAATATGAGGAAGTTAGTTTCACACACTGAAAAACAAATTGCCAGACCATATTCCTTGAGAGAAGAGAAACACATCAAGTGAACCACACAGTCACTGCAGCTTTCTGTCTGGTGCATTTTTTGAACTTTAGTGCAGGTAAGGAGGATATGGGTTTCTTATGGGTCCTTCGCCCAGGGCTAGGTGGTACATACACCGAGTGAGCCTTCATGAGGCTTAGCAGAGAGTGGCTTTTGATTGGCTAGGGGTTGTATGGTACTGTGAGACATTGGAGTTTTGGCCAGACCAGATGGAACGTTTTCAATGAATGCTTCAAACCTCATAAAGGCCACATGCTAGGAGTAGGATCATGCTCTAGAGCAGAGGTCAGAAAACTGGCCAAATCTGGATTATGGGCTTGTTTTTGTGCATCCTCCAAGCCAAGAATAATTCTCATTTTAGAAGCAGCATCATCAGGAGAAGATAGGTGAAGGAAGAGGAGGAGAGGGGAAAGGAGAGGAAGAAGGAAAATGAGACAGAGACCATATTTGACTCACAAAGATCAAAATATTTGCTACCTGGTCCTGTGCAGACAATATTTGCCAACTCCTACAATAATGTCCTGGACTAGGAATAAATGTAAAACAGAACCACCCTAGAAAAGGAATAAAACCAAGCCAGAGTAGGGAAACTTGGCACCAACTGACTGCTTTGCAGAACAAAACTAATGTTCTTTAAAGAAGACAACATAATCCAGACTCTTCATAATGTATCACACACAACACCCAGTATAGAACAAAAAATTTCTAGACATATAAGAAATTAGAATTATGTTACTGACGATCAAGGGAACAAAACCCAGTTAATGGGAGTAGAGTTTTATATGACTCAGATGTTGTAAAGACTAAAATTTTAAGATTGCCATTGCAAATGTGTTCAGGGGTAAAAAGGAAAAAATGGACACAGTAAGTGAACAGGTGGAAAACCTCAAATGGAAAACCTCAATAGAGCAATAAGCATTATAAAAAGAAACAAATGAAAATTCTATAACCGAAAGGTGCGCTGTTAGAAATGAAGACTTTACTGGATGGGTTTGACAGTAGATTGGAGACTTCACAAGAAAAAGTACAGTGAACTTGAAATCAATAAAAATTATTCCATCTGAAGAAGAAAGAGAAAAAAATAGGAAAGATGAAAACAACGAACAGAGACTTAGTGATCATGTGAGATTATTAAGTTGTCTAACATCCACATAATTGGGATTCAAGAAAGGGAGAAGGGAGGGAATGGGCAGAAAAAATATTTGAGAAAACAATACCTGAAAATCCCCAAAATTGGGTAGAAAAAAATTAATATTTATCCAAGACGCTCAGTAAATCCCAAGCAAAATAAGTACACAGAGAACGCCACTTAGAAAATCTTAAAAGATGCCAAAGAAAAAAGATCCAACGCAGGAGAACAATAATGCCTATGACAAATGCCTTCTCCTAGGAAGCAATGAGGGCCAGAAGACATAAAAGAACTTCTTAAACTCATTGAAAGAAGAAGGAAAACTGTCGCAAAGACAGGTGTTTTCATGCTAATTTTATCTGGCATGAATATCCTTCAAAAATTAGAATAAAATAGATTTGCAGATCCATTTCTAAAAAGCTGAGAAGATGTGTTGCCAGCAGAGCTACACTAAGAGAAATGCTAACGGAAGTTCTTTAGCCTCCAAAGAAATGATATTAGATGAAAACTCAGACCTATGGAAAGTAAAGCAAAGCACCAGAGGTTTTAAATATATGGATAAATATAAAAAGTACTGTCTGTTTTATTCTCAATTTCTTTTTTCTTTATATTTTTAAAAGTTGAGATCAATTGGAAGATGAAAAGAAATTTTATCCAGGGTCTTGTTATGTTGGCCCGGCTGGCCTTGAACTCCTGACCTCAAGCGATCCTCCTGCCTTGTCCTCCCAAAGTTCTGGGATTAAAGGAGTGAGCCACCATGCCCGACCTTACTTCTCAAGTTCTTTAACAAACATATAACACTTTGAAGCAAAGGTAATATTGCATTTTGAAATGTATAATATATGTTGAATAAAATATGACAATAATAGCTCAGGGGAGAAAAATGAAACTGTACTCTTGAAAGCACCTTGCATTTCACATGAAGTGGAATATTACTCTGTAGTGTGTGGTAAGGTAAGGGTTAATGTGCTCACTAGAGCAGCTGCTATAAAAAATAAGACATACCTAAAACCTCGATGGAAGGCACAGAATATTAAAAATGTGGTTAATTCAAAAGAAAGCAAGCAAGACGAGATGGAGGAACAAGAACAAACAAATTGGAATGGAAAGGCCACGCGCGGTGACTCATGTCTGTAATCCCAGCACTTTGGGAGGCCGAGTTGGGCGGATCACGAGGTCAGGAGTTCAATACCAGCCTGGCCAACATGGTGAAACCCTGCCTCTACTAAAAATACAAAAACTAGCCATGCGTGGTGGCGCGTGCCTGTAATCCCAGCTACTTTGGAGGCTAAGGCAGGAGAATTGCTTAAATCTGGGGGGTGGTGGTTGCAGTGAGCCAAGATTGCACCACTGCACTCCAGCCTGGGTGACAGAACAAGACTCCGTCTCAGAAAAAGAGAGAGAGAAAAAAAAAAAGACTGGAAAAACACAAAACAAATAGCAAGATAATACAATTAAACCCAGTCATATTAATAATTACTTAA
Organism: Theropithecus gelada; assembly: GCF_003255815.1. NCBI lineage: Eukaryota > Metazoa > Chordata > Mammalia > Primates > Cercopithecidae > Theropithecus > Theropithecus gelada. Next base: position 25,921,150 of record NC_037672.1, read on the forward strand.
AGTGAACTGACTACACTCTTCATTCAAGAGGCAGAGAACTTCTGACTGAATAAAAATGTAAGACCCATAGTGTGTTGCCCATAAATGATGAAATTTAAGTATAAATAGACATGTAAAAAAGGAGGGGAAATTATGTATCAGAAAATAGTAAGCATAAGAAAGCTGGTATGCTTATATCAATTTCACCCAAAGTAGCCTTTAAGACAAACATTATTACTACATAGAAAGAGGGACATTTCATAATGAGGAAAGGGTTAATTTACCAACAGTGCACAAACATCCTAAATACGTGTGTTTATATAAGAAGTACATGATAACAGAGCTTCAAAATGCATGAAACAAAAACTCGTGGAATTAAGGCAAGAACCAGACAAATCCACAATTACAAGAGTACATTTCAACACTCCTTTTTCGTACATTGAAACAATGGAACAAGAAGGAAAAGGGCAAGTTGGGAGGCTGCCCCTCCCTCACCTCTCTGACTGCTATGCCCCATGAACCTTCCCCTCCCAGGCTCTCTCATACATATTTGAAATGTCCTTCCTTAATCTGTTTATCAGAAGTATGTGGAATCAGATATAAAAATTGTGATGCACATGTCATGGTTTTCTTTATTCTGGGACAGTTATAACCCCTCGATTATTTAACCAAGAGGGAAAACAAGCTGGGGCACCTCGGTGCAAATTAGCTGAGAGTGCAAATCAATGGCAACCTCTCAACTTGTTTGGCATTGTGCTCCCTACGTGCAAAAATTTATTTACTCAACAGAGACACACACAGAGCCTGGCATCACTTCGTACACATTTTTTTCTCTCAGTCTCTTTTGGTTATTTGACATTGTGGCCATTGTTAGTTATGATTTTTTTCCTTGTTTAACGATGTGATTATTTGAAAACATCAGAACAATAGCATCTGTCTTCTTTGGCAATTTCTGTCTTTGACTTTATTTTAGTGCTTTCTTCTCCTTTGTTGCTCTCCCCATTGTGTCTTCCATCACCTGGTGATGAACTCTTGGGGGAGATTTCTCAGGCGTAACCAGGGTTAGAGAAATGACTGGCCTAACCTACTAATGAATCAGCATGTGAGTGGGGAAACCACTTACTGCATTTGCAGATAGATGGTGCACAGGCCGGGCTCAGTGGCTCCCGTCTGTAATCCCAGCACTTTGGGAGGCCGAGGTGGGCAGATCACCTGAGGTTGGGAGTTCGAGACCAGCCTGGCCAATGTGATGAAACGCCGTTTCTACTAAAAATACAAAAATTAGCCAGGCGTGAATGGTATGCGCCTGTAATCCCAGCTACTCGAGAGGCTGAGGCAGGAGAATCACTTGAACCTGGGAGGCGGAGGTTGCAGTGAGCCGAGATCGCACCCTTGCACTCCAGCCTGGGCGACAAGAGTGAAACTCCTTCCAAAAAAAAAAAAAAAAAAAAAGACGGTGCATGGTTTCATTAAGCCTTACTGTGCACAAGTGTATAAATTACAGAGGGCAGGACAGCTAAAGCCAATGCTGTGTTTGAATCTTGTCTTCTCACCTGACTACACTGGCATTTCAGTGTGGCACATAAGCACTGGACACATTTCTAAGCTGGTAAGAGCCCCTGGGTTCTCTCTTCGTGTTTCATTTGGTCAGTATTTACTGGCAATATTTTTTCTTCTATTCTGAGGGTCACAAACTGGCTGTCACAAACTGGCTGGCTTTGAGCCAAAGCTGGTCCTCAGACATGTTTTATTCAGACAGCGCAGCTAAATTTTTTAGAAGTTGACAAATTAAAATACCTGGAGATTTCACACATATGCACATATTTTCAGCTTTCCTTAAACAAAAAAACCCAAAACACGCAAATAAATAAATAAATAAATAAATAAAAAATAAAGGAAGGGCAGTACTAAGACTGGGCTGCGCATGCATGCAGGCTCTTGGCGGGCCTTGTGGAGGTCTGAGTTTGCCCCTCTTTTTCTGGTTAACGTGCCCCTCCTCAACCTCTCCGACGCCTCAGAGTTCAGGGACGTGAAGAAAAATTTTGAAATCTCTCATTTAAAGATTGCATTATTTGGAACTGTGAGTCTGCCTTCCTCATCGTTATCACATATACCAGCCAGCAAACCCTTGTATTACGCTGCTGATTTTACAACTGGAAGATGGCAATCAGAAAAATAAAAAAGGGCTGTGGTTTCTCCTAATTTCCTCTAGATGGCAGTATTGTATTGGTATTTTTCCAATACTCCCCAATTCCGGCTGCTTTCCAAATGTTAATTATGTAATTTTTCAGTGGGAATAATCTTTGTTTCTAAATTTATTACAGTATTTTTTCAATAATGTCAAATTTATCAGTAAGCAGGTAGAGTCCACAAAACTGCAGTTTTAAGAGAACAGAACGACCGACTTTTTACCCCTCCTTGGAACTTCCCGAGTTGATGAGTAGAAACAGAACATATTGCAACGTATAATTGTCACGATTATGCGGGCTGTTCATTTAGCGTTTTCGTGTGCACATGCATTCAGCTGCCACATCTGCAGTGCATGCTGGAAAAATAGCCCCTTCTCTGTGCAGTTGGAAACATCGACTGTTTCTCATTTGGAGCAATTTCTTTATTTTGTTTTGTGGATAATGAATGTTACCCACAAATATGGGAAGCAAGGAAGCAGAAACACAGTTTGTATTACGAGGAGGCTCTTAGAGATAGCCACATACACAAGTAGACAAATGTGAGCTGCGTGTCAGCCTCATACAAAAACAAAGCAGGTACTGCGAAAGGGAAGTTGTGTGTGTTAATGAGATTAATGGTTTCAGAACAAATCCGTTTCAGAGCAGCTAATTAAATATTTCATTTTGAGTTATTTGGTGTAATTTGCTTTGGTATTCGACAAATACTAAGTATTTAATTTTATCTTCCAGCACAACCCGTTAATATTTCACTGGTTGAATTCTTTGGTGTGGCGCTTTGAGTTTTGAAACACCTTTTGAGTCCTGGTTAATCCACTTGACAGCTGAGTGTGAACAGGGACGCTGTAGTTCTCTGTTATCAAAGCCTGGTCAATTTCATCTTGGACCCACCTAAGTAGGATTTAAGCTTTTGTGTTTTTATCACCTTGGTTCCATCCTAAAATGTTAGAGTTGGAAAAACTCCACAAGGACCTCTCCCAGCCAGGGCTCAAGTGTTACAGTCGCTGCATAAACTTGCTCAGGGATGGGAATGTTGTGGTTGGCATTGTGTCAACGTACAGATGGCCCCACTGAGGGGTAGGGCTAACCGTTGGGCCATTTTTCCCCATGGTGAGCCCAGCTGAGCTCAGTGGTGGGAAATGCAGTCAGGCAGGGGAACAGGGCTGTTTACGCAGAGGTCTGTAGGAAAGTCTGAGGAGCTGATGTCCTTCTCAGCACAGCCCTCCAGGCAGGTGCTATGATTTCCTCAGAAATGATACATGAGACGAAACCTCTCTGCCTTCTTGCATTCATCGAAACGACTTAACCCAGGTGCAAAGTCTGCCATGACTTGGCCCTTCTATTATGAGAAAGACATCCTTACTTCTGCTGAGCCCTGACTCCTCGTGGGTAAGTGCACATGATAGCAATAATTTAAGTGTACTCGGCGAAGGACTCTGCATGGCAGATGCACCTGAATGTGTGTTCTGAGTTAGGGAATCCAGGAGTGGCGAACTCGGAGATTTGTTCCATGTCTATCAGGAACATCTGAGTCACTGGCCCATCCCATGGAACATGGGGATCCAGGCCCTGAGTTTCAGGTTGAATGAGGATTGCCAGGTGGCGGTTGTTCGGGGGAAGGTGTTAAGTGGAAATGCTACATAAACTGCGTGCTTTTTGCAAGGAGCTGTGGTTTTCCTGCCCAGCCGCCACCACTTTACTGTAGGGAAGGCAGATTTCTTGTTCACTCCACGGCCACTGGACCTTTTCCCCTATATGTAAGCCTCGAATAAAATCCCATGGGCCCTGCGGTGGCTCACGCCTGTAATCCCAACACTTTGGGAGGCCAAGGCAGGCAGATAACTTGAGGTCAGGAGTTCGAGACCAGCCCGGCCAACATGGTAAAAACCCCGTCTCCACAAAAATACAAAAATTAGCCGGGCATGGTGGCGCACGCTTGTAATCCCAGCTACTTGGGAGGCTGCGATAGGAGAATTGCTTGAACTCAGGAGGCAGAGGCTGCAGTGAGCCCAGAGGGCACCACTGCACTCCAGCCTGGGCAACAGAGGGAGACTCTGTCTCAAAACCTCCCCCGCAAATCTCATGTTTCGTTTGCTGGCGCTGGGTCTCCTCTCCAGCCTCTTGAACCTGGTACCGTCCCCACTGGAGTGAATAGGGGTTCAGGGCGACACTCCTCTCTACCTGTAAGTTAAATGCCCCGAATCTTAGACAGTTTTCTCCATTGTTCCACTATGGCCATCCCCCTCTTCTCACAGCCTACTTGGACTCTGGCCTGTGGTTCCAGTTGGGCAACACTCATATTAGATGCCTAGAAAAATGTCCTAAGTAACCTTTGCTCTCGGTCATGTCCCCTGTTAGCAAGAGCAGCAGCCCAGTCTGCCAACATGGAGAAGCAGCCCAATCTCGTCACAGGCTCCTCCCTCATCCCTGACCAGGGATCATGCCGACCCATCCGCATTGTTCCTGGTCCTTCCAGATGCCCTTCTCACCTCCTCTCCGCCACCCTCCCCCTAGTGCGTCCTTCAGGACCCGTGCCGAATCTGTGTGTCTCTCACCAAGCCTTCCTGGACACACCTCTGTCTCCGTGACAGAATTTCTCCTTCCGCTCAGTGCCTCCAGCGCCCAGCCCCACCCCGTTAGTGACCATTCCAAAGATTCCATCGACAGGCATGCGGCCTGGTGATCTTTTTGTCCAGGTTTTCATAGGCCTCAACTCCAGGTAAATGGATTCTAAATTCAAGCAAATAAATATCCACATTCTTCTCTCTCTCTCTCTCTCTTTTTTTTTTTTTTTTTTGAGACACAGTCTCACTTTGTTGCCAGGCTGGAATGCAGTGGTGGGATCTCGGCTCACTGCAACCTCCGCCTCTTGGGTTCAAGTGATTCTCCTGCCTCAGCCTCCCGAGTAGCTGGGACTACAGGTGTGCGCCACCGTGCCTGGCTAATTTTTGTATTTTTAGTAGAGATGGGGTTTCACCATGTTGGCTAGGCTGGTGGAGCATTTAAAATTCTGACGACACTTCTAGTTACAAGAAAAATTTGAAGACAAGTCACCTTTTATACATAGCATGTATTTTCAACATTATAGCCTTTGGCTAATGAGAACTTATTATGGGAAGCACCAGATCTTTATTTCTACCTGGGGATAATCTCCTCTCACCTCAGGTCTGGAGGCCCCATGTGAAATCCAGCTCTCTTGTCAAAATGCTCACTGTGTAATCGGCAGAATTTGCAAAAGTTGAATGGCTGGAGGGAGCAGGAAGGGAAGAACTGGGCTGAGAAGTAGGTCAGTGGAGAGACGTCCTGAGTTTAGACTTACGTAGGCGTTTTCTGAGAAGATAAAAGAGGCCGTTCAGTAGAGGGAATACTATACATAAGAAGTGGAATTTGAAACAGCTGTCTAGGTACGCCCTTTGCTTTTAGGCTCAGCTACATTCCTGCCTTCTTCAGAGCGCTTTCCCAGATCATCTCAGGTCACAGTGACTTTCACTGTTGTTACCTGTCTCGTTCTTTTATTTTGAGACAGAGGCGCTCCGTCACCCAGGCTGGAGTGCAGTGGCTCGATCTTGGCTCACTGCAACCTCTGCCTCCCAGGTTCACACAATTCTCCTGTCTCAGTCTCCCAAGTAGCTGGGATTACAAATGTGCACCACCATGGCCGGCTACTTTTGTATTTTTAGTAGAGACCAGGTTTCACCATGTTGGTCAGGCTGGTCTTGAACTCCTGACCTCAAGTGATCCTCTCACCTTGCCTCTCAAAGTGCTGGGATTACAAGCTGAGCCACCGCGCCCAGTGCACCTGTCTCATTCTTACCGCGTGAGACAGGATAGGAGACAGCACAGCTGTGGAGACCAGTTGCCTCCTCCATATCTGGCCCAGGCCCTGGGACTGTGCTCAAGCACTGCTCAGAGCCTGAGATCCTGAGGTCCCATGGGGAGAACCAGGATGAATGCAATAAACATTTCCAGGTTGCCAGCTTCTTACAGATTCTGCAGCACAGGAAAACATGTCTCTTCCGAAAACGTAAAAGTTGAAAAAAAAGTGCTCAAGTTTCTCTTGGTAGAAAACAAAGGGGAGTTCGCTTAAATATTATTTTGCCTTTTTGGCATGTAAAGTGTCATTGTTCTGCAGAATGGGGTTTTTAATATTTGATAAGATGTTGAGAACACCGCATGGCATCAACTCCGAATTGCTGGGCTCGGTTCAAAGGCTTGTATAAATATTTCTAAAGGAGAGCCATGTTAAAGAGTCCGGTTTCCCTGTTTTGTGCTTTAACTTTATTTACACATAAATCTTGAGAATAATTCTTCTTTTCAACTTCACATTCCTCCCGACTCGAATGCTGGCTTTTTTTATGGACGAGAAATCTGGCTGATTTGTATTCCTCCAGTATCTACAACAATAAAACCACTCTCATTACTGAATAAAATTTAAAAACCATCTCCCAGTTGTGCAGTTGGTTTGGATGAAATCTATTACGTTTGGCCCCACTACACTGTGATAAGTGACAGCAAGGGGGGCTTGGGGATCCTAGGGGATTTTGACACCCCAAATGCTAAGTACAGCTGCAACGATATAAGGATCTCCTATTATTATGGAAAATGTGGAGGTCCCGGAACTGAGGCTGGCACACACCCTTAACGTGACCAGGCTTGCGTTAGCTTAGATCAGTCATACCGTGCCTTCAATGCCAAAGGTCAGAGAGGTCCAAATTTGCAGAGACAAAGCGTATTTCTTCATTTATGAACATCTCTTTAAAGAAAATGTTTCTGATCTGTGCACATGTGCGTGTATCAGAAAGCATGAATTCTGTGTGTGTGTGTGTGGCCCACTCATCTTACCAACAGGGATACCCTTATTGTGGTTCACACTGCTAAGCATGTGTATTACACGTGTGAGTATATCTGTAATTTGTGTGTCTCTGTCTCCCTGGTTATATATAAGTTCAGCTCTGTGAATGACCAGCCGCTGATTCGCGCTTTTTCTGCTGCTCTCTTTAGAACTGGAAGGTGGTTACCTCCCCACCCCACCACTGGAAGGTGGTCACCTCTCCCTCGCCACTGAAAGGTGGTCACCTTCCTCCAACTGGAAGGTTGCCTTCTGGTGACCTTGTGGCTTGTCTTGCTATCTCACCATTTTTCCTGATTCCTGCTAGGTCAGGGAACATGTTAAGCTAGGGATGACTTAAGAGTTCGAACATGTTTTCTATCCCCGGAGCCATTACTGTTCTTAATTAAGCCCTAAGACATTGCGAGGGTGGGGGCAATTAACAATCATCTGTTTTGATTGCCCCAAGTGTATTTGGCTCAAAATAAAATGCAGGTGAAGGTACATTTCTTCAACTAAGTGCATGGAATTATAGCAATACTGTTGTGCTGAGCGGGGCTCAGAGTGGGAAGATATTTGAAGATTTGCTTCTGGTTTTTCTCCAGCCAGTTACAGGGAGCGGCTGGTGGATAATTTAGGTGCTGGCTAGTCCTTCTGTGATACTTTTCTGGCTTTAGGCACCTGGTTGGTGACTTAGACCAGGAACTCCCCTGCTGAAGATGCAAAAACATTCTTCATGGTGTAAGAAGTGGGGTCGGCCGGGCGCGGTGGCTCAAGCCTGTAATCCCAGCACTTTGGGAGGCCGAGACGGGCGGATCACGAGGTCAGGAGATCGAGACCATCCTGGCTAACACGGTGAAACCCCGTCTCTATTAAGAAATACAAAAAACTAGCCGGGCGAGGTGGCGGGCGCCTGTAGTCCCAGCTACTCGGGAGGCTGAGGCCGGAGAATGGCGTGAACCCGGGAGGCGGAGCTTGCAGTGAGCTGAGATCCGGCCACTGCA